>NC_090654.1:36290445-36470445 GCF_040937935.1 Hyperolius riggenbachi
TAGAAGTCGCTTGGTTTGAATTATTGTTCGGGTTCTGACGATCGCGATGTTGGAAGACAGATCGGGGAACAATCGTTCGGCGTTCCCTGATTGAATCTTGCCATGGGTATTAAGCTTCAGAGCTTGGGGTGGGCTGAAGAGATCTAGCAGTGAGCTGTTAAGCGTTTTTGTGGCTGGAAAGACAGGGACTGATCATTTTGCCGTGCATGTGATGAGCAGCATGCTTGTGTGTGGCTGAAGTTAGATTGTGACAGGAGGCGATTCATTTGAGAGCTCCCAGATCTCCAGGTTGGCCTGTTTGTTGTGGTGCCCTCGGTTTCCAGCAATCGCCTAGGCGATCAGACGTGGCAGTATGAAGCCCTGCGGGCCCACAGGCATCCTGCAGGTGTGGTAGTGGGGGAGAGAGAGAGAGCAGATGATGAAATGGTCGAGAAATCATTGAGCAGGGAGCTGCTCTCATCATACAGGGGCCTGGGGACCTCCGTCTTCCAGCTGCTGCAAGTGTGCAACATGTACAAATGTTGCATGAGGGCCCAGTGGCTCCCCAGGGGCCCCAGGCACTTCTCCTGGTGTCACTCTGTGTTCTCAGCTCCCCCTTTTAGCCAACTTAAAAAGATCTGCTTTGAATCCAGTGATGACTCTGCCTTTCTTCCCGAAGTATAAAGGGCCAGTTTCTGTGATGATTTCAAACTATGAAAATACGTTTAAAGGGAACCTGAAGTGAGAGTGATATGGAGGCTGCCATATTAATCTCCTTTTAAACAATGCCAGTTGCCTGCCTGTCCTGGCTGCAGTAGTGTCTGAATCCTGAAAACAGGCATGCAGCTAATTTTGTCAGATTTTTGTCAGAAACACCTGATCTGCATGCTTATTCAGGATCTATGGCTAAAAGTGTTAGGCAGAGGATCAGCAGGACTGCCGGGCAATATGTATTATTTAATAGGAAATAAATATGTCCCTCTTACTTCAGGAGTCATTTAATGTATATTTGTACCTTTTGATGGTGAGATCTCTCTTATTCTGACATTGCAGCTTTTCATACCTGGCACAGCCACTAGAAAAATGCTGCTGTCACATTCTCTAAATGATGAACACATAATTGTGAAGTTCAGCTTAAAGGACAACTGAAGTGAGAGGAATATGGAGGCTGCCATTTTTATTCTCTTTTTTTTTAAACAGTACCAGTTGCCTGGCAACTGATCTATTTGTCTGCAGAAGTTACTGAATGACTGAATAACACCAGAAGCAAGCATGCAGCTAATATCAGAATAATTTATTTTGCTAAGTACCAAGGGGGGGTTGTACCCAGAATTGGTTTGGGCTTATACAGGTTCTGGGAAAAGGGGGAGATAATGTCTGAAAGCCAAGAGCCAAGGCTGCCATACTACGACAGATCTGACAATAATGTCAGAAACCCCTAATCTGCTGCATACTTGTTCAGGGCCTATGGCTAAAAGTATAAGAGGCAGAGGATCAGCAGGATAGCATGGCAACTGGTATTGCTTAATAGGAAATACATATGGCAGCCTCCATATCCCTATCGCTTCAGTTGTCCTTTAAGTAGACTGGTGCTTTTACTATGGAAGTGCTTGACAGAGACACTGCAGAGCAATCTCATTGTTGTGGGAGGGGCAGAGACACAACCTATTGTGCGGAAATATCACGGTTGTGGGAGGGGCAGAGACACAACCTACTGTGCGACCAGAAATTTCCCTGTTGTGGGAGGAGCAGTGACACAATCTACTTTGTGGAAAGCTCACTGTTGTGGGCGGGGCAGAGACACAAATTAATATGCGTAAAACTCATTGCGAGGCTATAGTGATTAAGCTGCATGCTGCAAAGTGTGATGTGGACGGGAAGTGTGATTGAAAAGATAGGCAGTGTTTCCCCAGCCCGCTCACCTGCGGGACAACTGCAGATTTGTGCCGAGTTTGGTGCTAGTGAAATCGGGCCCTTAAAGGACAACTTATTCATTAAAGTATGCAAGAGCTAAAATCTATGAAGTATTGACCCTGTTTATCTCTTTCCTGCTCTCAGAAGCCATTTCTCCTAGGAAAGAGTTTTATAGTTGGAATTTCTTATCAGTGAGGGTCACACTGTAACCACTTCCTGTCTGAGTCAAGACTGAGTCAGCCACTTACAAACTTGATATTTAACTCTTTCAGGCAGAGAAAGAAAAAAGGAACAAAGCATAGTTATTAGTGTACTAGGCACTGTACATACACATGTCTATCTCAGCATGTCACATGTCACTTCAGGTATCCTTTAATTGCGTCTATCTGAAACTAGATGATCACTTTTGTCCCTTGTCCCTGATTATTGTGATTTAGCACAAGGAGGAATTCCCCTCTCTCTGCTGTGCTGAGAGTGTGTGATGGGTAACCAGCACCTCTCTGTATAATCTCGCGGTCATGTGATTGAAGCATCTCCCCATTATGACATCACTCCTGTAAAATGGTTTATTTTCTCCCGGTGTGGGTGTGTCTCATTACACCCAAACAGGATTCCGGCCCCAGTAATGAGGTCACACAGTGACGTACCTCCACAGCCTTTCCACTCACACCTCTCTCCCTTATGTCATGCTCTGCCCTTATTATACATATGACTGCTGCTCGACCCAAGAGCTTTCAGTCTACCCACCCTCAATGCTCTGTGGTGGCTTTTCTCCTCTCAGTCAGCGTGCGCCCGTGGCCTGCATATTTCATGAGCTTCCTGCATTAATGCCGCGTCCATCTCGCTGTATCATTTGTAGATAAAATATTTATTGGGTCTCTCCAGCCTCCTGATTCAGTTCTAAATCCGGGAGGGTACAATTTGAATTTGGGTTCGTGCTGCAGCATCAGTTCGATCAGCGTATTCTCCATTGTGCTTTTACAAACAGTGTAAGGTCCGATGTTGGAGGATGGCCTGAGGGATACTGCGGTTTCAAGGACAACTTTATCCACATAGAGCAGTTTATCCTTTAATAATTATACATTAAATTAAAGGACAACTGAAAAGAGAGGGATATGGAGGCTGCCATATTCATTTCCTTTTAAGCAATACCAGTTGCCTGGCTGTCCTGCTGATCCTCTGCCTCTAATACTTTTAGGGCTCTTTCACACTTAGACGTTGCATTTGATGCGACGTTATGGTCGCATAACGTGCCCCTAACGCAACGCATGTGGGTTTTGAAGTTGAACGTTGTTTTAAAGTACGTTATGTGTATCACGGTTCGCTGTTTTCGTCACATGCTGATGGAACGAAAACGGCACATGCGTCACATTTAAAAAAACAAACAAAAAAACATTACTGAGCATGTGCAAACATTCCAACGCAGCTAATAACGCTTCTAACACACAGCATGCAGCACTTTGTAAATATTGCTACACGTTACACATAACGCAACGTGCGCACTGTGAATGTCACACAAACTTTGTGTTGCTGTGCGTTAGTCTGCGTTATTACTTTTTCTAATGTGCGACTTTAACGTCGCACTGTGAAAGCAGCCTTAGCCACAGACCCCAAACAAGCAGCAGATCAAACATTTCTGCCATTATTGTCAGATCTGGCAAGATTAGCTGCGTGCTTGTTTTAGGTGTGTGAGTCAGACACTACTGCAGCCAAATACACCAGCAGGGCTGCCAGGCAAGGAAATAAATATGGCAGCCTCCATATTTTTCTCACTTCTGTTGTCCTCTTAAGTATTTTATCTGTAGCTTATTTGTGCACTCTGAGATCTAAAACAAAGCTTTAGTGCAGCGAGAGTGATATGGTGAAAATTAAAGTGTTATACATACCTGGGGCTTCCTCCAGCTCCATCCACAAGGATTGCTCCCACACCGCCGTCCTCAGCCTTCTCCTGCTCTGGTACCGAGTCCCGTTACTTCCTCCATTCGGGGCCAGTCTGACACAAGAGAAGTGCGCTCTTTACGTATCTATTCAGCAGCCGCCGGAGAGGTACGTAGAGGACGCTTTTCTTTTCCACAGACTGGCTGCAATTGGAGGACGTTACAGGACTTGGTACCGGAGCAGGAGAAGGCTGAAGACGGCGTTGTGGGAGCAATCCTTGTGGATGGAGCTGGAGGAAGCCCCAGGTATGTATAACCCTTTTATTTTTACTCCGCTCTAGTTTTTTAAAATAAGCACAAGAAACTTGCCAGGCTGTCATATTGATCCTATGGTGAGAGTAGTGCCTGGGGAACACGCTTGGGACAAGTACACAGCCGGTGAGCAAAACACCTGATCTGCATACTTGTTCTGTGCAATGGTTTACCTGCTAAAACTGAACCACACCTCTCACAACCTCAGATCAGCAGGATCCAAAAACTTGGTCACTCCCAGAGTGCACCTCAAAATATTGGAAGCCAGAGATTTCTGTCATGCAGCCCCGCTTTGGAATTCCCTACCACACTCAGTAAAGGGCGCCCCATCCTTGGAGTTATTCAAATGCTTGGCATTGGCAGACTTGTAGACTTTTTTTTTTTCCTCTGCACCAAAATTGACCAATCATCCAAATACTGGTCTGAGCCATGAGCTATGCGATTTGAGTCCTACTGCAGAAAAATGCTGTACAAATAACCTTCAACAACAACAAACAACATTTGTAAAGCGTTTTTCTGGTGTAGGACTCAAATCGCATAAGCATGGCTCAGACCAGTATTTGGTACATTTTGGTACAGAGGAAGAATTCTACAACCTTCTACAAAAACAGAGGAAGAATTCTACGACTTTCGATCAACCACACTGTAGTCGATCACCCAATAAAGTCGATCGCTTAATTGCTTGATGGAAAATTGAGCCATACATTACTTGATTTTTCTATCGAGCAATTAAGCGATCGACTTTTGGGTGATCAACTACAGTGCGATTGATCGAAAGCCGATTGACTAGTGGCCCACATACTGTAAGGGAGATCCTATGCAATTATTTTCACAATCGAGCTGAACAATGTTGTGCCTTCATGCTGTGGAACAAATCATCAATTCTGTTTCAATCGAAATCATGTGACCGCTAGCCAGTTCCTTTCTAATCAACCAACATCTTATCTGATCCAGTAAATCGGTTGATTCAACCACATATCGGCCAATCTCTATCAAGTGAGCAGAAAGGAATAAACTTGACTCTCCCCAGATCCGATAAAATGAATGGTTGATCGTACAGGGAAATTGAGTACTGAATGGGCCCAACAGCCATATAAGCAACTTTTTCTTTTCTGTTTTCAGTTAGATGGATGTCAACAATGGCAGTCTTCATATTCCTTTCACTTCAGGTTTCCTTGAAATCAAAGGGATATATGGAGGCTGCCATATTGATTTCCTTTTAAAAAATGCACATTACCTGGCTGTCCTGCTTATCCTCTGCCTTTAATACTTTTAACCGTCGATCCTGAAAAAGCATGCAGATCAGGTGTTGGATTGGATTTGCCCCAGGCTTGTTTCAGGTGTGTCATGCAGACACTACGAACTAGAAATATCAGCAGGACAGCCAGTCAACTGGTGTTGTTTAAAAGGAAATAAATATGGCAGCCTCCAAATGCTTTTCACTTTGTGTCCTTTAAATGTCCTAGTTTTGTCTTAACCGATTTTGATTGAATTTAGAGATCCAAATTGAATTTGGATGGATGTTTTAGGTTTTTTCCCTCCTAATTTTTGGTTCCTATACCCTTTGTCTGTAGTGTAGTCCAGCCGGTGAACTCTTGTCTGCATTCTGGCTGCAGTGGCAGCAGTGAGTGTCTGTGGAAGGTGGCCTGTGTGGTCGCAAGGTAGCAGTGTCTGTGGAAGGTGACCTGTGTGGTGGCATGGTAGCAGTGTCTGTGGAAGGTGGCCTGTGTGGTGGCATGGTAGCAGTGTCTGTGGAAGGTGGCCTGTGTGGTGGCATGGTAGCAGTGTCTGTGGAAGGTGACCTAGGTGGTGGCATGGTAGCGGTGTCTGTAGAAGGTGGCCTGTGTGGTCGCAAGGTAGCAGTGTCTGTGGAAGGTGACTTGTGTGGTGGCATGGTAGCAGTGTCTGTGGAAGGTGGCCTCTGTGGTGGCATGGTAGCAGTGTCTGTGGAAGGTGGCCTCTGTGGTGGCATGGTAGCAGTGTCTGTGGAAGGTGGCCTGTGTGGTCGCAAGGTAGCAGTGTCTGTGGAAGGTGACTTGTGTGGTGGCATGGTAGCAGTATCTGTGGAAGGTGGCATGGTAGCAGTGTCTGTGGAAGGTGACCTATGTGGTGGCATGGTAGCAGTGTCTGTGGAAGGTGGCCTGTGTGGTCGCAAGGTAGCAGTGTCTGTGGAAGGTGACTTGTGTGGTGGCATGGTAGCAGTATCTGTGGAAGGTGGCATGGTAGCAGTGTCTGTGGAAGGTGACCTATGTGGTGGCATGGTAGCAGTGTCTGTGGAAGGTGGCCTGTGTGGTGGCATGGTAGCAGTGTCTGAGGAAGGTGGCCTGTGTGGTGGCATGGTAGCAGTGTCTGCGGAAGGTGGCCTGTGTGGTGGCATGGTAGCAGTGTCTGAGGAAGGTGACCTATGTGGTGGCATAATAGCAGTGTCTGAGGAAAGTGGCCTGTGTGGTCGCATGGTAACAGTGTCTGTGGAAGGTGGCCTGTGTGGTGGCATGGTAGCAGTGTCTGTGGAAGGTGGCTTGTGTGGTGGCATGGTAGCAGTGTCTGAGGAAGGTGACCCGTGTAGTGGCATGGTAGCAGTGTCTGTGGAAGGTGGCCTGTGTGGTGGCATGGTAGCAGTGTCTGTGGAAGGTGGCCTGTGTGGTGGCATGGTAGCAGTGTCTGTGGAAGGTGACCTAGGTGGTGGTATGGTAGCAGTGTCTGTGGAAGGTGGCCTGTGTGGTGGCATGGAAGCAGTGTCTGTGGAAGGTGGCCTGTGTGGTGGCATGGTAGCAGTGTCTGAGGAAGGTGGCCTGTGTGGTGGCATGGTAGCAGTGTCTGAGGAAGGTGGCCTGTGTGGTGGCATGGTAGCAGTGTCTGTGGAAGGTGGCCTGTGTGGTGGCATGGTAGCAGTGTCTGAGGAAGGTGGCCTGTGTGGTGGCATGGTAGCAGTGTCTGAGGAAGGTGGCCTGTGTGGTGGCATGGTAGCAGTGTCTGTGGAAGGTGGCCTGTGTGGTGGCATGGTAGCAGTGTCTGAGGAAGGTGGCCTGTGTGGCGGCATGGTAGCAGTGTCTGTGGAAGGTGGCCTGTGTGGTGGCATGGTAGCAGTGTCTGTGGAAGGTGACCTCTGTGGTGGCATGGTAGCAGTGTCTGTGGAAGGTGGCCTGTGTGGTGGCATGGTAGCAGTGTCTGTGGAAGGTGACCTGTGTGGTGGCATGGTAGCAGTGTCTGTGGAAGGTGGCCTGTGTGATGGCATGGTAGCAGTGTCTGCAGAAGGTGACCTGTGTGGTGGCATGGTAGCAGTGTCTGCATAAGGTGAGCTGTATGGTGGCATGGTAGCAGTGTCTGTGGATTGTGGCCTGTGTGGTTGCATGCTAGCACTGTCTGTGGAAGGTGGCCTGTGTGGTGGCATGGTAGCAGTGTCTGAGGAAGGTGGCCTGTGTGGTGGCATGGTAGCAGTGTCTGTGGAAGGTGACCTGTGTGGTGGCATGGTAGCAGTGTCTGTGGAAGGTGGCCTGTGTGGTGGCATGGTGGCAGTATCTGTGGAAGGTGACTTGTGTGGTGGCATGGTAGCAGTGTCTGTGGAAGGTGGCCTGTGTGGTGGCATGGTAGCAGTGTCTGAGGAAGGTGATCTGTGTGGTGGCATGGTAGCAGTATCTGTGGAAGGTGGCCTGTGTGGTGGCATGGTAGCAGTGTCTGAGGAAGGTGACCTGTGTGGTGGCATGGTAGCAGTGTCTAAGGAAGGTGGCCTGTGTGGTGGCATGGTAGCAGTATCTGGGGAAGGTGGCCTGTGTGGTGGCATGGTAGCAGTATCTGTGGAAGGTGGCCTGTGTGGTGGCATGCTAGCAGTGTCTGTGGAAGGTGATCTATGTGGTAACATGGTAGCAGTGTCTGAGGAAGGTGACCTGTGTGGTGGCATGGTAGCAGTGTCTGTGGAAGGTGGCCTGTGTGATGGCATGGTAGCAGTGTCTGCAGAAGGTGACCTGTGTGGTGGCATGGTAGCAGTGTCTGCATAAGGTGAGCTGTATGGTGGCATGGTAGCAGTGTCTATGGAAGGTGGCCTGTGTGGTGGCATGCTAGCACTGTCTGTGGAAGGTGGCCTGTGTGGTGGCATGGTAGCAGTGTCTGGAAGGTGGCCTGTGTGGTGGCATGGTAGCAGTGTCTGTGGAAGGTGACCTGTGTGGTGGCATGGTAGCAGTGTCTGTGGAAGGTGGCCTGTGTGGTGGCATGGTGGCAGTATCTGTGGAAGGTGGCCTGTGTGGTGGCATGGTAGCAGTGTCTGAGGAAGGTGACCTGTGTGGTGGCATGGTAGCAGTGTCTAAGGAAGGTGGCCTGTGTGGTGGCATGGTAGCAGTATCTGTGGAATGTGGCCTGTGTGGTGGCATGCTAGCAGTGTCTGAGGGAGGTGATCTGTGTGGTGGCATAGTAGCAGTATCTGTGGAAGGTGGCCTGTGTGGTGGCATGGTAGCAGTGTCTGAGGAAGGTGATCTGTGTGGTGGCATGGTAGCAGTGTCTGTGGAAGGTGATCTATGTGGTAGCATGGTAGCAGTGTCTGAGGAAGGTGACCTGTGTGGTGGCATGGTAGCAGTGTCTGTGGAAGGTGGCCTGTGTGATGGCATGGTAGCAGTGTCTGCAGAAGGTGACCTGTGTGGTGGCATGGTAGCAGTGTCTGCATAAGGTGAGCTGCATGGTGGCATGGTAGCAGTATCTGTGGAAGGTGGCCTGTGTGGTGGCATGGTAGCAGTGTCTGAGGAAGGTGACCTGTGTGGTGGCATGGTAGCAGTGTCTAATGAAGGTGGCCTGTGTGGTGGCATGGTAGCAGTATCTGGGGAAGGTGATCTGTGTGGTGGCATAGTAGCAGTATCTGTGGAAGGTGGCCTGTGTGGTGGCATGGTAGCAGTGTCTGTGGAAGGTGGCCTGTGTGGTGGCATGGTAGCAGTATCTGTGGAAGGTGGCATGGTAGCAGTGTCTGTGGAAGGTGATCTATGTGGTAGCATGGTAGCAGTGTCTGAGGAAGGTGACCTGTGTGGTGGCATGGTAGCAGTGTCTGTGGAAGGTGGCCTGTGTGATGGCATGGTAGCAGTGTCTGCAGAAGGTGACCTGTGTGGTGGCATGGTAGCAGTGTCTGCATAAGGTGAGCTGTATGGTGGCATGGTAGCAGTGTCTGTGGAAGGTGGCCTGTGTGGTGGCATGCTAGCACTGTCTGTGGAAGGTGGCCTGTGTGGTGGCATGGTAGCAGTGTCTGGAAGGTGGCCTGTGTGGTGGCATGGTAGCAGTGTCTGGAAGGTGGCCTGTGTGGTGGCATGGTGGCAGTATCTGTGGAAGGTGACTTGTGTGGTGGCATGCTAGCACTGTCTGTGGAAGGTGGCCTGTGTGGTGGCATGGTAGCAGTGTCTGTGGAAGGTGACCTGTGTGGTGGCATGGTAGCAGTGTCTGGAAGGTGGCCTGTGTGGTGGCATGGTGGCAGTATCTGTGGAAGGTGACTTGTGTGGTGGCATGGTAGCAGTGTCTGTGGAAGGTGACCTGTGTGGTGGCATGGTAGCAGTGTCTGTGGAAGGTGATCTGTGTGGTGGCATGGTAGCAGTGTCTGAGGAAGGTGGCCTGTGTGGTGGCATGGTAGCAGTGTCTGAGGAAGGTGACCTGTGTGGTGGCATGGTAGCAGTGTCTGTGGAAGGTGGCCTGTGTGGTGGCATGGTAGCAGTGTCTGTGGAAGGTGGCCTGTGTGGTGGCATGCTAGCAGTGTCTGCATAAGGTGAGCTGTATGGTGGCATGGTAGCAGTGTCTGTGGAAGGTGGCCTGTGTGGTGGCATGCTAGCAGTGTCTGAGGAAGGTGATCTGTGTGGTGGCATGGTAGCAGTATCTGTGGAAGGTGGCCTGTGTGGTGGCATGGTAGCAGTGTCTGAGGAAGGTGACCTGTGTGGTGGCATGGTAGCAGTGTCTAATGAAGGTGGCCTGTGTGGTGGCATGGTAGCAGTATCTGGGGAAGGTGGCCTGTGTGGTGGCATGGTAGCAGTATCTGTGGAAGGTGGCCTGTGTGGTGGCATGCTAGCAGTGCCTGAGGGAGGTGATCTGTGTGGTGGCATAGTAGCAGTATCTGTGGAAGGTGGCCTGTGTGGTGGCATGGTAGCAGTGTCTGTGGAAGGTGATCTATGTGGTAGCATGGTAGCAGTGTCTGAGGAAGGTGATCCGTGTGGTGGTATGGTAGCAGTATCTGTGGAAGGTGGCCTGTGTGGTGGCATGGTAGCAGTGTCTGAGGAAGGTGACCTGTGTGGTGGCATGGTAGCAGTGTCTGAGGAAGGTGACCTGTGTGGTGGCAAGGTAGCAGTGTCTGCAGAAGGTGACCTATGTGGTGGCATGGTAGCAGTGTCTGTGGAAGGTGGCCTGTGTGGTGGCATGGTAGCAGTGTCTGTGGAAGGTGGCCTGTGTGGTGGCATGGTAGCAGTGTCTGTGGAAGGTGGCCTGTGTGGTGGCATGGTAGCAGTGTCTGTGGAAGGTGGCCTGTGTGGTGGCATGGTAGCAGTGTCTGAGGAAGGTGATCCGTGTGGTGGCATGGTAGCAGTATCTGCAGAAGGTGACCTCTGTGGTGGCATGGTAGCAGTGTCTGAGGAAGGTAGCCTGTGTGGTGGCATGGTAGCAGTGTCTGAGGAAGGTGGCCTGTGTGGTGGCATGGTAGCAGTGTCTGTGAAAGGTGACCTGTGTGGTGGCATGATAGCAGTGTCTGTGGAAGGTGACCTGTGTGGTGGCATGGTAGCAGTGTATGTGGAAGGTGGCCTGTGTGGTGGCATGGTAGCAGTGTCTGTGGAAGGTGGCCTGTGTGGTGGCATGGTAGCAGTGTCTGTGGAAGGTGGCCTGTGTGGTGGCATGGTAGCAGTGTCTGTGGAAGGTGACCTGTGTGGTGGCATGGTAGCAGTGTCTGCAGAAGGTGACCTGTTTGGTGGTATGGTAGCAGTGTCTGTGGAAGGTGACCTGTGTGGTGGCATGGTAGCAGTGTCTGTGGAAGGTGACCTGTGTGGTGGCATTGTAGCAGTGTCTGTGGAAGGTGACCTGTGTGGTGGCCTGGTAGCAGTGTCTGCAGAAGGTGACCTGTTTGGTGGCATGGTAGCAGTGTATGAGGAAGGTGGCCTGTGTGGTGGCATGGTAGCAGTATCTGCAGAAGGTGACCTGTGTGGTGGCATGGTGCCATGCTGGGACTTGCAGTTCTGCCTGAGCAGTGCCTGGTTGTTGGAGGTGTATGGAGGGATGCTTCCTGCGTGGTTGTGCAATGTGTGTACACGCAAGGTTTGTACAGCCAGTTTCGGGGCAGGAGCAGAGGATCGGTAGCGAGGGGTGTGTGCCCACCTGGGCGGCCCCGCAGGGATTTTCTGGAGCATGGGAGAACCAGTTTGATTAGTGGGTGGGTGCGGCTTGAGCCGCAGGTGGAGTACAGCCAGGGATCCGCCACCCAGCATTGTCTGAGTAACCCTTTCACTGCACAGCTCCAAAGAGGGTCCTCCACAGAGGGGGAGGGTGTGTGTGCTGAGAGTAGTACAGGCTGAGGTTTTGTTTTTTTTTGTTTTTTTGTTTTTTTTGGAGGGAGGTGGAATTCAAAAGTTTATATCTTGTTTTTGACTTCCGTTGTCATCTGTGTCATTCAAAAAATTCTCTGTGCTATAATCGTTAGTGTCTCTTTCCTGTGGTAACTTCGTGTTGTCTTTCCGTGAGTTACATTCAACACCGTTCCCTCATCTCCCTGCATGTCCTGCCACTTCTGCCACCATTCATTTGTGTCTTCTCAGTGGCAGTCTCAGCCTCACATGTGTCATCCCTCCTGTCTTCTTGAAGGACACCTGAACTGAGAGGCATACAGTGGCTGCCATATTTATTTAATTCTAAACCATACACTTGTCCTTCTGATCTCTTTGGCTGCAGCAGTGTCTGAATCACACACCTGAAACAAGCTTGTACCTCGCAACTGAAGTCTGACTAGATTAGAGGAACTTCATCCTAAACAAACATGTTGTCATTTAGTTACATTAGTTATGTTAATTAAAATAGATAGGTAATATAATCTCTTACCCACCCTGTTTTAAAAGAATGGGCAACTGTTTGTGATTCCATGGGGGCAGCCATCTTTTTGGTTGAAAGGAGGTGACAGGGAGCATGAGACACAGTTCGAACTGTCCGCTGTCCTGATCAAACCTCCCAGCTGCGTGCACTAGGCAACAAAAACCACAACATCAGAAATCCCATCATGCTTTTCACAGCATCAGGGGAGAAATGCCCGGGCAAATTTCTTTGATGGAGTGGAGCTTAACTTATGTGCAGCTAAAAATGAGGCTTGGCTAAGAAAAACAAAGTTCTGATGCTGTGAAACTGTGAAAGAAACGCCAAGCCTTTTCAGTTCTGCTGAGTAGATTTTTAGTCTGGAGGTTCACTTTAAGTAAGAAACATCTGATGTGCATGCTTGTTAGGGGCATATGGCTAAAAGTATTAAGCCTGGTACACACCTTCCATTTTGATTGGCCAATTTTATCTCCTCATGTAGTATGAGGGGGCAACAGTAATTGAATACTATGAACAGATTTTGTGGGTAAACTCTCATATTACATGGAGGTAATAAAATTAGTCAGTGATTGGCCAATGAAAGTTGAAGGTGTGTACTAGGCTTTAGGAAAGAGGATCAGCTGGACAGCCAGGCAACTAGTATTGGTTAAAAGGAAATTAATATTGCAGCCTCCATATACCTCTCAGTTCAGGTGTCCTTTAAAAGGAGCCCGAGTTGTGAGACCTATGGAAGGTGCCATAGTGACTTCCTTTTAAACAATACCAGTTGCCTGGCAATCCTGCTGATCTTTCCGGTCAGTAGGGGTCTAAATTGCACTCCTGAAATAAGCATGCAGCTAATCTTGTCAGGTTTGTCATAGTCATCTGATCTGCATGCTTATTCAGGTGCTATGGCTTAAAATATTAGAGGCAGAGGATCAGCAGGACAGCCAGGCAATGTGCATTATTTTAAAAGAAAATGAACATAACAGCCTCCATATCCCTCTCACTTCAGGTTCCCTGTAAGTTACCTTGACTAGTGTTCCCTAGATTTGTAACATATATGTTTGTAACGTGTTTATTACAGACCCATTTTTGCTGGATTCATGACGTGTGGAGTGCAGAGAGGAATTGTAGCTTTGTTCCCTTTCTCCAGAGGCTAATCTCCATTCCTTACAATCTTGTCTGCCTGTGTGTGGGGATATCTGAATGTTGTCTGACTGTGCTCACCAGTGATTGAAAACAGGGCTGTGGAGTCGGAGTTGGAGTCGAGGAGCAGTTTTGGGCACCCAGAGTCGGAGTTGGCGTCGTAGTCGTTGATTTCATAAACTGATAAGTCGGGAGTCGGAGTTGGATGATTTTTGTACAAAATCCACAGCCCTGTTAAGTATTAGAGTAAGGAGTCGGAGTCGAAGAGTCGGGGCCATTTTGGGTACACGGAGTGGGAGTTGTGGTTTCATAAACTGAGGAGTTGGAGTCGGAAGATTTTTGTACCGACTTCACAGCCCTGATTGAAACCATATTGGTAAATCCCTAAATCCCCATCTACATCATACAATTTTATGTGTGATTTCGATTTGATTCATCGATTCAATCCGACATATTCGATCGGTCGTGTGATTGATTTGCCACTGTTTTGCTATGACATTCGACCACACTATCGAATCGAATCCCGATCGGACATGTCGGATGGAATCAAATCGAATCGATGAATCGAATCGCACAAAAAATTGTATGGTGTAGATGGGGCTTGGCCAAACTCAAGTTGATATTCCCATCCAGTTGCACAGTTCATTAGTTCGTTTTATCGATTCAACCCTAAATCGATACCAAGTGCTTTTTGTAGCAGTTTTAGCAGAGGTTTCTAGATTAATTTCTGCCCATTTGAAAGCACCTATGAATTTAATGCTAGCGATTTGTAAAATGATTGTGATTTTTTTGTTTTTTGTTTTTTTCCCCCCGTGTCGTTTTGGGTAGTAAAATCGCTGTAAAATAACTTTGAAAAAACACACCTGATTTGCAGTGGGAAAAATCACTAGATAAACCTTATTCAGAGATTGTTTATTGTTAATAGGACGTAGCTTTTAATAAATACGGGTTAAAATAAATAGTTCGATCAGATTATACTACCCCTTAGTACAAAAAGTGATAGATTGGGTTGGGGATAAAGGTCATTTGTCTGTCAGGCTCTCCTCCAAACTCACAATGCATGTATATTAACAACCCCACACACAACCCTACATGTTTCGTTTCCTTAATTGGAAACTTCGTCAGGGGTAACCAAAGTGCTAAGTGCCTAGAGTGCCTAAAGTGCTAAAGTATATACATGATAAAACATCACCTATTACACATATCAAGGTAGCTTAATAAATAGATTAGGCCACTACCAGCAGCCAAAACTAAAAATAACTTTGTAAAATAACTTTAGGACAGCAATAGAAAAGCGATTTTGCAATGATGCTATACTTTGTATTGAAGCATAATCGCTTCAGAAATGCTGCAGGACCCACAAGTGCGATTTGGCGAATCGCCTCCTTTGACTGTCATTTGCCTAGAACTTTTTGGAATCGCTGGTGATTTTAAAGCGCGGCTAAAACGGCTCCTGTGGGCCCCAGCCCTAAAACTGTATAGGTGCGTAGAATCAAAAAAACGTGACTGGTCAGCTTCAAACATTTCCATCAATATGAAAGCAAACCTAAACTGAGAGGGATATCGAGGCAGACATATTCATTTACTTTTAAACAATGCACATTACGGGCCCATTTCCACTATCGCGAATTCGCATGCGTTTTTCGCATGCAAATTCGCATAGCAATACAAGTGAATGGGACTGTTTCCACTTGTCAGGATTCCTTTGCGTTTTTCTGTGCAGAAAAAATTTGCATGGCAGAGCCATCAGAATTCGCATATCGCGTACCGCTATGCGAATCACATCTAATGTATTTAATAGGAAATTCGCATGAGGTTTGGGTATGCGAATTTTCATGCGAATTAGCACGAAAATTCGCATAGAAACAATGGAAAAGCACACCAGCACTGCCATGGTTAAATTCGCATACATCGTCATCCATGCAAATTTTCATGCGAATTCGCATGAAAATTCCCATAGACCCGCATGCAAAATTTTACCGCAGCGATTCGCACCACACAAGTGGAAATGCAGCCTACCTGGCTGTCCTGTTAATGCTCTGCCTCTAATACTTTTAGCCATATACCCTGAGCAAGCATGCAGACCAGGTGCTCTGACTGAAGTCTGACTAGATTAGCTGTATGCTTGTTTCAGGTGTGTGATTCAGACACTACTGCAGCCAAAGAGATCAGCAGGACTGCCAGGCAACTGGTATTGTTTAAAAGGAAATACATGTCACAGCCTCCATATCCCTCTCGGTTCAGGTGTCCTTGAAGAGTATCTTATTGGTTTGTAGGGACTTCTCAGACAGCACCTGTTTAACTGGCTTTTGAAGCACACACTTACACTTCTTACACTTCTTTTATCCAGTTTATAATAATAATAATTGGAACTAAGAATAGGTCACACATCAATTGATTCAATTTTGGCTGATATTTTTATTGAACAATTTACCCTGTCACCCTGGACTCCACACTCTCCTCCCCCCCCCCCCCCCCCATCCAAAACCTCACAGAGTCTTGCAACTTCCACCTTCGTAACATCTGTAAGATTTGCCCTTTCCTGACCTCTGCCACCACCAAACTCCTCATCCATGCCCTCATAATTTCCCGCCTTGACTACTGCAATGCCCTGCTGTCTGGTCTCCCTATGACCCGAACAGCCCCACTGCAGTCCATCATGAATGGGGCAGCCAGAATTATCCACTCCTACCATCGCTCCACCACGGCAGATCCCCTCCTTGAATCCCTCCACTGGCTTCCTATCCAGTCCAGAATCAGATTCAAGATACTGTCTGTGTCTGACCTACAAATCTGTCCACAAAACCTGCCCAACCTACATTTCCGATCTTACTCAGAGGTACACACCTCGCTGCTCACTCCACTCCACCATTAACCTTCACCTGACCACCCCTCGCATCACCCAGTCCCATACATGCCTCCAGGACTTCTCAAGAGCTGCTGCAACACTATGTAACCCCCTACTTCCCCCTATTAGGTTTGCCCCCTCCTTCAACATCTTCAAGAAGGCCCTCAAATGCACCTTTTCACTCTGGCCTACCCCCTCACTGATGCTCTAAACCCGCAGCTGAACTCTGGTCCCCTACCTTTCGTGTACCCACCTCTCCCTCTACATTGTAAGCCTTCGCCAGGGTCCTCCTCCTTGTGTCTCCTACCTGTTCATGCACCTCCATTACCGAACACCCATTTATCCTATGGATCTGAGTGAACTCAACTTGCCTAATCTCCAGGCTCCCATCCAGTGACTAAGCATAACCTTGTACTCGTACTGCGCTGCATGATCTGGTTTGCATGTATTCTTGTATTGTCTTATTGCTGTATGTCACCCCTAAATATTGTCTGTAACCTTAACTAATGTCCAGCGCTGCGTAATATGTTGGCGCTTTATAAATACATTTAACAATTTAATCAATTCAACGGAAGTCACTAGTGTATGGTCGGCTTGAGAGTGAGCCCAGGCCGCATTATGTGTACGATCTACCCCTCTAACAGGGGTGGTAGCTGTTGTCATCTGTGACTTGTTGCACTCGTAGGGTCCCAGCAATGACATCTGGAAGGGCAGGTGGTCCTTATCTACCCAGCGTCCCACACCCGGCATGCTGTTATCTCCCGTCTCCTATTTGCCTGGTGCTAGGCAGTGACGAGCGCTTGTAGTGTTTGGTCTCCACGGTTCTGCTATTCCAACAGTATGTTCTTGTCAACTGTTTCTGCCCCTGTTTTCCGTAGTGCTTGGCCTGGTACACCAAGCTGACTCTTAATTTCATATTTTCAATATATTTCAAATACACTTATACACTTAAGTACACCTGAACTGAAAGGGATATGAAGACTGCCATATTTATTTCCTATTAAACAATACCAGTTGCCTTGCAGTCCTACTGATCCTCTGCCTCCAATACTTTTAACCGTATACTCTGAACAAGCATGCAGATCAGGTGCTCTGGCTTAAGAGCTAGTCCACACTAGGTCCGGAAACTTATCCGTGGCTGCGTTTTTCAAACCTGATGAAAAACGGAGTCCCGGATACTAATGTTCAAAATAGCAGCCAGCCTCACCCAAGTAAAAAACGGATCCGTCTGCGTTTGCGGGGACCCGTTTTCAAAACCTGAACGGAAGGTCCGGACCTGCTGCATTTTCACGCAACGGATCAGGACCACGGATACACGCAGGGGTAGTGAAAGCAATGAGAAAACGCATCTCCAGCTCCACAGGCAAAAAACTGATGTGAAAACAGATAGCCTGAGCTTTATGATTGGCCCAAAAAAATCCTCCCACTCCTTCCTAATGATGGAGACGTTTTCTGTCAGGGAAAAACTGAACGGAAACTGATGCAAAACTGATGCAAAACTGATGCACTTTCATCAGTTTGCAGTACGGTGGGTACTTCCCCTAATCTTCCCCTGATCCGGACTGCAGTGTCCGTCCTGCAACTGTGTCTAGTATGGACCCAAGCAGACTGGATTAGCTGCATGCTTGTTTCAGGTGTGTGATTCAGACACTACTGCAGCTAAAGAGATCAGCAGGACAGCCGGGCAACTGGTATTGTTTAAAAGGAAATACAGTACATATGGCAGTCTCCATATCCCTCTCAGCTCAGGTGTCCCTTAAAGTGGGATTATACTCTCAAAACTCAACTTTCAGTAACTACTCTTAGTAGGAGGGCTTTTTTGTCTCTTTTAGTCCCCTATACGTTATTAGTCGTTTTGTGTCCCCCCGAGCTGCTTGGGTATTCTCTTAGTAACATAGAAGAACATTTGAAAGCATTCCCAAGCATTTCCTGTATGTAAAATAGTTTATTTGCACTGCAGAGAGTAGGAGAAGCTTGCGTACCTCGTCATCGGTAAAGGCAAATGTAATCATTGCTGACTGAAACTCTCTGCCTGCGTCTTCACTCTGCTCCCTCCGTTCCTGCTGAAGTGATGAGCGATACGCAAGCTTTTCCTGCTCTCTGCAGTGAATATAAATGTGTTTACACCAAGGGAATATGTGGGAATGCTTTCAAATGTTCTTTTATGTAACTAAGATTAGTTCCTGAAATTTTTGATTTTGGGAGTATAATCCCACTTTTAGGAAGGGACCACACTTTTGTCCGTGGAAAACTCCTCCAGCTTACCACAGGTGAATTTGGGCATTTTAGTGTGCATCCCCCACCATAGACTACCGGCACCTGCTGGCAGCCTATGGGAATCGCACGCGCTTTTCAATTTTATGCTCCAGGGAATTACAGTAGGGAAATAGCGGAGTTCCAAACAAATGCACGTCGCCATTGAAAAGCATTACATGCAAATTTGAATTTTGCTAAATCATAATTAACAGTTTTTCTATATTGCACAGGTATAGCTGAACTTTTTGCGCATAGAGCTGACTCCCTGCACTGCACAGACAGGATTTTCTCTACTGTACTGCACTAGTCAAAAACCTTCCGACCTTCTGGCTCTGACAGTGCTACACTAGTCACTGAGCTCCTGCTATGAATACTCTCTGTACTGTGCTGGAGTCACTGAGCTCCTGCTATGCAGACTCTCTGTACTGTGCTGGAGTCACTGAGCTCCTGCCATGAATACTCTCTGTACTGTGCTGGAGTCACGGAGCTCCTGCTATAGGGCAGACTCTCTGTTCTGTGCTGGAGTCACTGAGCTCCTGCTATGGACATACTCTGTACTATGCTGGAGTCCTTAAGCTCCTACTATGGACAGACTCTCTGTACTGTGCTGGAGTCACTGAGCTCCTGCTGCGGGGCAGACTCTCTGTACTGTGCTGGAGTCACTGAGCTCCTGCTATTTACAGACTCTCTGTACTGTGCTGGAGTCGCTGAGCTCCTGCTATGGACAGACTCTCTGTACTGTGCTGGAGTCACTGAGCTCCTGCTATGGACAGACTCTATGTACTGTGCTGGAGTCTCTGAGCTTCTACTTTGGTTGTGGCTTTGTGGACTGCACTTCAAAACTCTCTACTGGTGTGCAGAGCTGACTCTTTATGGTTGTCTTGAGTGGCCAGGCTGCTGGCATTGTCCTTTGTTGCTGCATTTCTGTACACAGTTCCGCTTGTTGAGTAAGCCAGCCCTGACTTCATCTACTCCTCTCATTTGTGCTGTGTTGGCTGCACCCCCCCCCCCCCCCCTTCCTGGTCCAGGAGACCCTTCTTAGTAAGACTGCAGTTTGTGGTCTTCCCCAGCTGTGCCGAGACTTTTCACTCTGACTCGAAACCAACATTGCGACACAAGCCGTGTGCAGGGGGCGGAGGGGGGCTGCCTATGTCCTCTTTCTAATGTCCCCTTTTTCTGCTGCAGGGGGATATTTCTTAAGCATGTGATTTCAGGGTCTGACTCAGCGGCAGTATCTCCTCCACGCCTGCACCCATAATCCTCTGCTGCGCAGCCTCACCCTTGCTCTCTGCCCATCTTATCAGCACCCTTGGTCTGTCCGCGTGCCCCTACACAACTCGTCTCCTCCCCCCCCCCCCCCCCCTTTCTTTCAATACATGTGTCTTGAATTCTGCGGGGTAAAGCTGACAATCTAATCACATGTCTGCGCTCTGCTGTTTCTGCTTGCACTGTCACATGCTGGAGGGTCACAGTTCCCCTTTTTTTTCTGAAAGGAGCTGAACTGTCGTGGCGACGTGGCCTTGGTGGGGTTTTTTTCTTGGTCTTTGATGTTGGTTGCAAGCCCGTCTCGCCCTCCTTGCGCTCTGTTGCCTCTCCCCCCTCTCGCTCTCGCACCTCTTTGTCTCCTGTGGGTAAACACAGCTTTCTTGTGGGACCTTGCCAGAGAGCGGGAGGTGGGGAGGGGGGGCTGAGCTGCCAGTATCCTGGTGCTGTGTGCCAACAGGGCGTTCTATTTGCTTAGTCTACCTGTACCCCTCACCTTATCCTGAGGGGAGACAAGCTTTCCATTGTCCTTCGCGCTCCCCTGTAGAAGGACGCCACCTCTGGCTGACGCTACTTTGGGCATTTTCATAATTTGCTTTGCCTTTCTGGACTTGCTCACAACCCCCCATGTTCTATTAGTGCACATGTGGTGAGGTGTGAGGCGGCTAGGAGCCTCCCTGACGATTGTGTACAAACCCACCGAAGCTTACGCAGTGTAGGACTTTACCGATGAATCACTTTGGACGTGTCAGTGTGCCCTCAGTAGGTGTCTGTGACTTGGAGGAAGTTAGCTTTTTTTGTTCAGAGTTGTGTGTCCGGGACGCCCAGCACAGGTGGTACAATTGAGGGACGCAGAGTGTGCCTCACAGGAGGACAGCTACAGCTAGCAGCCTGTTAGTATGAACCCTGGATCAGGAGCCACAAGTTCCCTGTTGTGTGTGTTGTGTTATCACCCTGGCTGCAGCTGTTGACATCTTACACAACTTGTACAGCTGTGGTTTGTCACGTCATTCCGCATGTTAAAGGGGCGCTCCGCCCAGGAGTAGTACTGGGGTCTCTGGCAGAAGCTGCTATTTCTTGAGGAGATCTGTGTGCTCCTTTATCCTCTTAGTGTTGTGATTCTCTCCAGATTTTAGCTTCTAAGGCCTATTTTTCACCTCCTATTAGCTGCTCCCATCCACTGGCCAGGCACTTTCTAGAGCATGGCAGACAGCCCCCCCCCCCCCCCCCATGGAGTTGCCTCCTAGAGCTGCAGTTGCCATGGTCAGATGTAAACAAGACTTTTTTGCCACATTGTAAAGCGCTAGACATGCGTGGTGTTACAACCGCTGTTATTTGGCTGCACTCGAATGGCATGTCGTGGGAAGCAGACAGGGCACTGAACTGCTCAACGTCCGTGGTAAAGAGCCCTTAAAGCTGTGCAACGTTTTATCTGGAAAGAATCAGACCGCTAAGTATATGTAGCTGTAGAGTGACCCCAAGCTTAGGTAGCCGGAGAGGTCCCCCCAGTACAGGTAACCAGAGTGTGCCCCACCATTTATTGGTAGCTAGAGAGTGCCCATTTTCCCCCAGTATAGATAGCCAGAGAGGTCTATACTGGGGGAGTACAGGTAACCAGAGTGTGCTACCCATTTATTGGTAGCCAGGGAGTGCCCCCTCTCCCCCAGTATAGATAGCCGAGAGATCCCATCAGTGCAGGTAGCTAGAGGGTGCTCCCCGATCAGTATAGGTAGTTTGAGTGCCCCCCATTCTGTTACAGGTCGCTATAGTGGAGTGTACATTAATTACCTCCCTGGGATCCGGCCACATTCTGCAAGTCTTCCTCCTGTCCTCCAGGGAGCTGCTTTATCTCTATGTTGATGTCCCCCTCTGTTATCATGTGATAGATGGTGATCTCAGCATAGTTATGGGGCCCCCGGGAAGACACACAAAATATGGGCTGCTGCGACTGGATCCGGGGGACGTGAGTGATATTACAGCTCCGCTGCTCGGGGCTGCCACTGTTTGCAACCAAAAGCAACCCCAAGCTACACTTGGGAATACCGCCAAAGTTAGGGTTCAGGTTTGAGGATCAGACCAAAATTGGCCAGAAATATAAATCCTCCCGACTGTGCGTGACCGATCACCACGTACACATGAGCGACGTGTAGCCTCCATGGACCATAAGCGATCGATTATATCGACAATAACAATTGTCCCTGATAAGATCATTGCAAAAGAAGAAAAATATTAAAATATCTGGCAGGATGAATCATGCTCAATGCCCGATATCGTCTGGTTCTTGGCATTGTTGTACATTGATCGGTGAACCTCCAAGACTAAAAATCTACTCAGCAGTGCTGAAAAGGCTTGGTGTTTCACAGCATCAGAACTTTGTTTTTCTTACCCAAACCTCATTTTTAGCTGCACAGAAGCTAAGTTCCGCCCCATCAAAGAAATCTGCCCCAGCATTTTTCCCCTAATGCTGTGCAAAGCATGATGAGATTTCTGATGTTGTTGTTCTCGTTGCCTAGCGCACGCAGCTGGGAGGGGTGATGGAACTGTGTCTTATGCTCCCTGTCACCTCCTTTCAACAAAAAAGATGGCTGCCCCGATGAAGTCACAAACATTTGCCTGTTCTTTTAAAACAGGGTGGGTAAGAGATTATTTCACCTATCTATTTTAATTAACATAACTAATGTAACTTAATGACAGTATGTTTGTTTAGGCTGGAGTTCCTCTTTAACCCTGCAGATTGGTCATTTTTCACGTCTCTCTTTGCAACAATTTTTATCTAATGTGTGTACGTGGCTTTAGTTCTCAGGCCTGTGCATACCTGCTGTGGTCATACTTATAAAATATTATGGTAAAAACACAGAGAGGGAACAGGTGGCTGGGTAGATCTTGTCCCCGAAATCCCAATGAAATAAGCCAATAAACATCTCTTCTTATAATTTAATGCGCATTTTTGGGGAAACAGTATCTTTAAAGGTGCCTATTAATGGTTCAATATTTATCTCAGATGTGATCATTCAGTTGGATTGTTGCGATGGAATTGAGGATTCCAAGCAGTATGGTTGACTGGAATCGTGATTTGGGATTTTACCTTCGTATCTAAAGAGAACATGTTCCCTAATTGACCCGTTTATGGGAACAATAGATCATTACCTTCCCGATTACTTACGATCCTGCAAATCTGATCGAATAATCGCATCTGAGGAAAATATTGCACCATTAAAGGACAACTGTAGTGAGTCGAATATGGAGGCTGCCATATTTCTTTCCTTTTAAACAATACCAGTTGTCTGGCAGTCTTGTTGGTCCATTTGGGTGCAGTAGTGTCTGAGTAACACCAGAAACAAGCATGCAGCTAATCTTATCAGATCTGACAATAATGTCAGAAACACCTGATCTGCTGCTTGTTCAGGGTCTAGGGCTAAAGGTATTAGAGGCAGAGGATGAGCAGGTCTGCCTGGCAACTGGTATTGCTTAAAAGGAAATAAGCATGGTAGCCTCCATATACTTCTCGCTACAGTTGTCCTTTTAAGGTGGGATTCTACTCCTAAAACTAAAATTTCGGTAACTACTCATAGTAAGAGGGCTTTTCGGTCTCTTTTAGTTCCCTATACTTTCCTAGTTTTGGGTCACCCTGAACTGCTTGGGTATTCTGTTGTGACTACTCTTAGTAACTTAAAAGAACATTTGAAAGCATTCCCAAGCAACCCCTGTGTGTAAAATAGTCTATTTTCGCTGCATGGAGTAGGAGAAGCTTTGCTTATCTCTGGTCATTGGCTAAGGCAATGTAATCACCTGATCTGCTGCATGCTTGTTCAGTTTCTCTGGCTAAAAGTATTAGAGGCTGAGGATGAGCAGGCCTGTCTGGCAACTGGTATTGCTTAAAAGGAAATAAATATGGCAGCCTCCATATACTTCTCGCTTCAGTTGTCCTTTAAGATGGCTGGCAGACTCCTGACAAGGTTTAGAGGGTGTCAGGAATATCTGCGGGTGTCAGCAGCCTTTCACTGATTTTTTGTGGGAGAATGAAGGTAGAGTCCTTTTTTAATGCTCTGCACAGTTTTGGGGTGTCATCGGCCATGGATCATTCCATTTTTAGTGGGATGTTTGGGGTCCCTTGTATTCTTGGCGCTATTGGGCTGAAGTTGATTTCTGGTTAAAGTGGCACTCTGCCTTCAGGAATACATCGTCCTTATTCTTATCTTCCCATGTACAAGCTGAAAATGTTTAGCCACAGTGATCCACAGATAGCGTGCTCAGTAGACCTGTCTGGTGATTTGACTTGTGTGACTTGTGAATAAGAAGTTGCACGCTGTTGCTGCTTTTTGAGGAAGCTGTGGATTGAATACTGAGTGTTGGCAGTTATTTTGGTGCTGTGGGGGGTCTCCGGATCTGAGATTCTGCAGGCTGCTGAGGTGATGATTAGTCACAGTGAGCCCCTGTCCTGCAGGCCAGTAGGTGACACTCTGGTACGCATTGTAGGGCGTTGCTTAGGCGGCAGGGTGCTGTATCAGGTTGCGTGCATTGCTCTGGGGGTTGTTATGAGCCCCTGGAAGGGAGTGGCAGGACACTCTGACCAAAGTCCTTCCAACTGCGACCATAAACGCGGCGTCCCGCCCAGCTGAGTTCCTTTGTGCGGTGGGTGAAGGGGAGGGGGGGCTCCTGGCTCACCTGGGCACATCAGACACATTCTCTTCTCTTAAGGCGGTTATTACTTGGCGCGCCCCACAGGTGTGGAGAGGGGGCACTGAGAGGTCTTGTTAACCCTTTTTATTCCCTGGGTTCTGGCTGACCCCAGCGTCGCTGTATGGTGACCATTCTCGCAGTGCTTCTCAGTCGTTTGGTGGTATGGATAAGAGAATAAAGAGCTTAGGAAATAAACTTAACTGTAGTGAAGATACCATAATGAATAACATTGCTTATTTTGTAAAATATTCATTTATAGATGATTTAGTCGGTGTTTGCCCTTTGTAAAATCTTTCCTCTCTCTGAGTTACCTTTTGAAATGTATCACTGGTGGTGGCATCTTTCTGCCAGGTGATCTGTACGGAATGTTCGTTACTGAGAGTTCTATGCACATAGCTTGCTTGGCAGTTGGAAAAGCTGTTATTTATGCAAAGAGTTTAACAGACAACGCACTGTCAGAACCATGGTCATGACATCACAGTGTGGGAGGGGTTTTACCACAATAACAGCCATACAGACCCCCTGATGCTCTAATGGAGAAAGGGTAAAGATTTCTTATGGGAAAGGGGTATCCGCTACTGATTAGGAGGAAGTTCAATCCTTGGTTTAAATTCCCCCTTTAAAGCAGAACGCCACCTGTAGGTTGTTATTTTCATAGCAAAGTTTGCAGTGGAATTTGAGGGACACCATAGTCATTATTTCCATAAATGTAATCAATATAATTATTGAATGAGCGTAAGTCGATAATATTATTCACTTAAGATCCAGTTTCCGCTAGTGTTGCCGTGCATCTCTGAGAAGCATCTCAATCACTCTGACCGACTACTTTTTTTCATCTGAATGCAAATTCGGAAGCAGCCTATTCATGTCCATTCCCTGTCCGATATTTGCGGGCGGGAAATCGCTTAAATCGTCCCTAGTGGAAACGAGCCCTTGAATAAGAAAAACGAATGGAAACTCTTGGCTCTACATATTTTATAAATTCTATGCAGCTCGATGTCCAAAGCAATAAAGCTGCCACCATCCTCTTCCAAGAGGAGCCATTCTCCAAGCACATTGGCAATCACCTCAGCCCAGAAGGATTCTGGGTTATATCCAGGCTCAAGCTGCAAAATGCAATACAGGCATTCTGTAACATAGAGGCCGGCGAAATAGCCAGCACAGAAGATTCAATACATGTCTTGGAATTTTTGGGTACACGCATTTCCAATTTAGCCATTTAGCACATAGAGGACCAGAGGAAATGCATGCGCATAATCGTACATAAACACACTACTGATCTGAGTGCGTACAGAGGCCTGCGCAAACATTACAGATCTGCAGACCTTATACACACACCACTCACACGTACACACACTCACAAACATACCACACACACACGCACATACACCACACCACACACACACACACCACACACACACGCACATACACCACACCACACCACACACCACACACACACCACACACACACACACCACACACACACACCACACACACACCACACACACACACCACACACACACACCACACACCACACACACACACTCACAAAGATCTGCAGACCTTATACACACACCCCTCACACGTACACACACACGCACCACACACGCACCACACACGCACCACACACGCAACACACACGCAACACACACGCAACACACATGCAACACACATGCAACACACATGCAACACACACTCATACACACGCACACACACACACACACACACACACACACACACACACACACACACACACACACACACACACCTCACTCACTCACAAACATACCACACACACATACACCACAGACACACACACACTCACCTCACTCACTCACAAACATACCACACACACATACACCACAGACACACACACACTCACCCACCACACTCGCTCATACACACACTCACAAACCTACCACACACATACACCACACACACACTCACACATCACACACACTCACACTCACATCACACACACTCTCTCAAACACACACACACACACACACACACACGGCCTTCCGTGAGGCAAAATGGGCAGTAAAGTTGAGCATCGCACACAAGTATGAGGATTGTTGCATGGTCGAGATCAAGAATCGATCCTTCGGGCACCAGTTAAAGCCGATGCTGTACAGATGCACCCGACGCGTTCTGTTGCTATGCAGGAGGAGGAGGGGCAACTGCGTGGAACGAATCAGTTTTCCATCTCCGTTGCTCTGTTCCGTTAACGCGTCCTCAATGGGACGCATCCATCGATCTGGAAAAATGACTGCAGATCCAAACTTGCGGTCCGTCCAGCTGATCCTGCATTACGGATCCAATAGAACGGACCAATGTGAATGGATTCATAGGTTAACATTGGATCCGTTAGCATCCGTTCAGATCTGTTCCGTTAGGATCCACTAGCGGTCCATTTTTTAGTGCCAGTGTGGCCCAGGCCTAAGAATTCAATATCCGTATTTAACATGATCTAGATTTTATGCTTTGGAAGAGACAGTTACCATTGGCAGTACTCAGGGGTCACTTCTACCATCTCCAGTGTGTTCCTTTAGGGGGGAGGGGACTTGAGACTATCATTTTAATGCTCACCTCAGGTGAAAAACAACCCCTACATCTGCCCATGTGTGGCACGCTTACACACTTCTGCGTCTGATTTCAGCAACGCAATGCTAGTGTCATCCGCAAGGGCATAGGCAACACTGCTGCATACATACCAGTAGCACTGAGCAGTATGATCCCACGCCATGTCAGCAGGGCCGGCACTTCCATAGAGGCAAAGGGGGCAATTTCCCTTAGGGCCCCAGAGCTTGTAGGTGCCCTCCAGGGTGTGTCCCCCTCTCTTCCAGCTATGGTGACCCGATACATGCCTGCAGGGAACAAGGAAGAGAGGCGCCGTGGGGAGAGGTCCGGAGTGTAGAGCATGGTGGATTTGTAAGGGAAAGGAGGAGGGGGAGGAGGGGAATAATGGGGTCCCCAACAATGCTTTCGGCAACATATGATGGACACATAATGATTTTGTGTGGTGAGATGGATCCTGGGTGTCAGCTCGGAAGGCTGCGGGGAATGGGGGGGGGGGGAATGGGAGGGGGGCATTGCTAGGGGGGCCCTCAAATTACTTTTGCCCCGGAACCCCATTGTAGGTAGAACTGGCCCTGCATGTCAAATGGGGCCAGCAACAAAGGTGCCGTGCGTTTCTACCTAACACATAAGCCTGGATGGGCCCGTACGTTCTTTTTCAATTTCACAATTCTTTTGATAAAGGAAGGTCCATATGTGGCTTTTTTCCTCCAGGTATGACTGGAACGCAGAACTATTCAGTCTTATCACATTGTTATACTGAAATGTGGCCTTCGTAATCATTCTCTGGTTGTCCTTTTCTCTCAGGCACAGTTGAACCTTGGTTTACAAGCATAATTCGTTCCGGGAACATGCACTCTATTAAAGCGAATTTCCCCATAAGAATGAATGGAAACTCGGATGGTTTATTCCACAATCCAAAAACATACAAAGAAAAATATTTAAAGCAAAGCTGTGGAAAAAGAAAAAGTCAGATGCTTACCTCAGTAGAGGGAAGGTTCTGGATCATCTGAAGGCTCCCCAAGTCCTCCTCCAGACCTCCGTTGCTGCTGAACACCCTCTGAATGTTCCCGGCCGCACTCCCGTCCGTGAACCAGTGCAACAGGTTTGAAGAGGAGCCTAAAAAAGGATAAAACTGAGTTAAAACAAATAAAATAAAAAATTAAAGGTGGCTTACCTCTCAGACGACACAATCAAAGTTGTGATAAAGGATAGTTTAGTTGGCCCGGGCACCACGTTTTGTGGGTTCGAGCCCACTTCATCAGGCCATTAACAGTACCTAACAGTGTAGGTGCCTATAATACCTGAACGAGCGCGGCTACACTGTGCAGGATCACTGGCGGCCCGCGTCTGCGCAGTACCACGGAGCCGCTCGTGCAGGGAGGACAAATCCAAGCATGAGCGGCTTCGTACTCCTGCGCAGTACGGCCATGCTTGTATGCTGACGGGAAGCGTTGTTGATCAGGTTCAGAGGGTCCCAGCGCTGGAAGGCGAGGTGGGAGTGGGAAGCCCCTGGATTTTCCATACCTCTGAGAGCAGTTTTACACCAGGCTGTCCTGTCACATTGCACCACAAAACACGCAAAATGTCAGTCATATGACCCTGCGGCAGAGAGCGCCAACAGGGTCATCTGCATAGCGCCACCCCCCACACTCCCCTCGCCCAGTGACGTACTACCTGCTGAACAGGGTCTACATTTTTAACCTAAGATTCCCATGGGTTTGTTTTTTAAAGTGTACCTGTAGTGAAAAAAGTGCCTAAATGGACCTAGGTAGAGGGAAGCTTCTGGTTCCAGTGCTGAGACCCTCTGAAGCCGTCTACAAGGGCTTTTTGACGGATCTCCATCGCACTGCGCAGGCGGCCCGCACTTTCCCAGCGGCAAACAGTTGGGCTTTTTCCAAATTTTTGGAACTGTGAGGTGGAGGGAACCCTCAGTTTTGCTTTAAAGGACAACTGCAGCGAGAGGTATGTGGAGACTGCCATATTTATTTCCATTTAAGCAATACCAGTTGCTTGGCTATCCTGCTGATCCTCTGCCTCCTACTGCAGCCAAATACATCAGCAGGGCTGCCGGGCAACTGCCATTGTTTAAAAAGGAAACCAATATGGCAGCCTCCATATACCTCTCGCTACAGTTGTCCTTTAAGTACAATCCTATAGTGTCAAAGAGTGGAGAACCGTCAGCTCAGTTGTGATGATGCAATGCTCATCTATACGTACTGTGCTTTTTATTTCAAGTCAAATTTTCATACAAAATGTTCTTGTCTTGCAAAGATCTTGCAATCAAAGGGTTTTTACATTTCTTGTAAAAGACACTGGTTGGCTGCCTCATTTGAATGGACTGGATTGTGTGGTAAAAAGCTGTGCACTGTTTGAAACGAGCTTGATGAGGCATTTTTAAATTGTTCTCTTTGACTCTACCTGTGAGACATTAAAATGTAAACTGCTTCCTGTTACCCAGAATTCCTTGCCTGCAGGAGGTGGACGTGTAATAGATACATATTTGCATGTTCGTTGAAAGTCAAGGGGCCCAAAGCTCTGCGAATGCCTTTCTGCCACTTTGCAAACAACTACTAGACAATGGTCAGCGGACGCCTGGAAGTAAAATCCTTTCACGATTGGCTGCATGTTTGTTTCTGATGTACTTCAGACACTACTGAAGCCAGATACAGTAGATCAGCGGGGCTGCCAGGCATCTGTTGTGGTTTAAAAGGAAACAAAAAATGGCAGCCTCCATATCACTCTCGCCTCTGTTCACTCACAAATGCGATTGAAATGGCCGATAATGACCGTTTCAGCTGACAAATCGTCCTGTGTGTGTAGAAGCCACCGATCAATCCTGGTCAGGGTCACTAAGAATTCGTTTTGCCGGATGCTCAAAGGATAAATTAGCGCAAATATAAATTTAAAAACGGCCCCTCCGTTACTCTGTACCGACTTTGCAAACTCGCTTCCTGGTCGGGAGGGTTGGATGGTGCATGCGCTGCCCGGCTACACGTGTCCTTCATCCTGCGCCCGCGGCTGGGAGCGCTCTTCGCAGGCGTACTACGCAGTTGTGACATAACGTGTATTCCCAGAACGCTCTGAGCAGCGCCTGCGCAGTCCACACCCGACATTCCAGGAAGCAAGTTTGGGGGGTCGGTATAGAGTAACTGAGGGGGACGGAGGAGAGTGTGGGGAGCAGTGGGCATAAGGAGATTCCCACAACATATGCCTGCTCCCCCTGTTGTTAAATGTATATTTGCACTAAAGTATCCTTTAACGACACCCTAGCACAGTGACGGCTAACCTTGGCACTCCAGCTGTGGTGGAACTACAAGTCCCATGAGGCATTGCAATACCCTGACAGCTCTAAGCATAACTCAGGGATGCAGAAGCATGATGGGATTTGTAGTTTTGTCACAGCTGGAGTTCCAAGGTTAGCCACCACTGCACTAGCAGGACCGATCACAATGTTATTTTCACTCCACCCACCCACGCAATCTTTTCTGTCATTCATCGATCGACGCCCCTCTGCCCCACCCAATAGCAAGAGAACGCATCACTAGCCTACCGACGTGTGTGTACACTATCGACCCCCAAATTGTCGCCTGAGGAATTTATTTCTCGATCTACAACAATTATTGCATGTCTGTACTTGGCTTTACAAAACTGGTGAATAAGAAGTTCAGATATGAGTGTGGTCAGAATGACATGACACTGAAAGGGGTGTAACATGCAGAAGTATAATGTGCCCACTCGTTGGACTTTCAGGGGTTAAGCACAGCATTGCACCACCTGAGCCGCTCCTGGGGTGGTGCCAGGTGGCGGTTGGCCAGGATCATTTTAATACCCCTCAGCTTGCCTGGCATTTGTAACAGCTTTGAATGGAAGGCGTGCCCAGAAACGGTTGGCCTCATTCTCCAGGTGGGACGTGAATGCCCTCCCTGTACAGGATTGTCAGTGCCGCCCTGGCTGCGGCCCTCCACTCCCCAGGAGATAATTGCAGGCTCAGCCTCTGACACACTCTGGCATCCGGACGTATAATTGTCAGGAGACAATGACGGTGATTAAGATTCCTGTTCCCTGAATCTGTTTTCCCTCTCTGACACGGTATCACGGCGGGGCTTGAGACCTGGATCCTCCCGGTGGGCATCACATGATCTTGCATATCATTGCTGGTCTCTAGGCCAGCGATAGGCAAACTTGGCTCTCCGGCTTTTAAAGAACTACAAGTCCCACAATGCATTTGCCTTTATGAATCATGACTGTGGCTGTCAGATTCCTGCAATGCATTGTGGGACTTGTAGTTCCTTAACAGCTGGAGAGGCAAGTTTGCCTATCACTGGTCTAGGCGATTCGATAAGAAGAGCTGGTATCACTCAGTGTAAACCCTTGAAAGAACAACTGAAGTGAGAAGAATATGGAGGCTGCCATATTTATTCCCTTTTAACCAATAGCAGTTGCCCGGCAGCCCTGCTGATCTATTTGGCTGCAGTAGTGTCTGAATCACACCAGAAGCAATCATCCAGCTTATCTTGTGCAGATCTGACAGTAATGTCAGAAACACCTAATCTGCTGCATGCTTGTTCAGGGTCTATGGCTAAAAGTATTAGAGGCAGAAGAACAACAGAGCTGCCAAACAACTGGTATTGTTTAAAAGGAAATAAATATGGCAGCCTCCATATCTTTTTCACTTCAGGTGTCCTTGAAGGCAACCTGAAGTGAGAGGGATATGGGGGCTGCTATATTTATTTCCTTTTAGACAATACTAGTTGCCTGGCCTTCCTTCTAATCTTTAAAGCAGGGGTCTCAAACTCAATTTACCCGGGGGCCGCAGGAGGCAAAGTCAGGATGAGGCTGGGCCACATAAGGGATTTCACAATCAGCAGCTCCTGCCTGAAACCCTCACAGAGTTCATGCCCCTCGAGTACATCACAAGCATTCATTTTAGTGGTATGAGCATCTTCATCGTTGGTCATGAAGGGTGGCTACTCAAAGGAATTGTCATTCTGTCACAGAAAGAGCAGTGGGTGCGCAGAGGCCTAGTGGAGGCCTGGAGGAGTGCGCAGTGGCCTAGTGGGGTGCGCTGTGGCCTAGTGGGGTGCGCTGTGGCCTAGTGGGGTGCGCTGTGGCCTAGTGGGGTGCGCAGTGGCCTAGTGGGGTGCGGAGAGGCCTACTGGTGTGCAGAGAGTGGCCTAGTGGGGTGCGCAGTGGCCTAGTGGGGTGCGCAGTGGCCTAGTGGGGTGTGCAGTGGCCTAGTGGGGTGCGCAGTGGCCTAGTGGGGTGCGCAGTGGCCTACTGGATTTACAGGGGCCTAGTGGGGTGCGCAGTGGCCTAGTGGGGTGCGCAGAGGCCTAGTGGGGTGCGCAGAGGCCTACTGGATTTACAGGGGCCTAGTGGGGTGCGCAGTGGCCTAGTGGGGTGCGCAGAGGCCTAGTGAGGTGCGCAGTGGCCTAGTGGATGCACAGGGGCATAGTGGATAGCACCGTCGCCTTTCAGCTCTATGGCCCTAGGTTAAAATCTTGGCCAGGACAGTATCTTGTAGAGGTTGTATATTTTCCCTAGACAGGGCATTCCAGTTTCTGCCCACTGCTCAAAAACCTACTGGTAAGTTAATGGGTACCTCCCCTTACAGACAGGCAGAGTAACCAAGCAGGGTGACTCAAACTACTAGGAATGTATAGGGGATAAAAGGGACCAAACAGCCCTCCTACTAAAAAAAAAGCAAAGCTTGGTGTATTTGCCTTAAAACAGAAGGAAATCTGCAATAATTCAGCTATAAGTGAACAATTGTGGTTACCCACAATGCACTGCTACTAAATATGCAAATTATCCCTTTTTGCCCTTGGTTAGCCAAGAAAGCATCCAGAACCGCTGGTGTATAGCAAGCCTATAGCTTACAGACTGGCTGTAGACTAGAGGCCTTCATGGGTCCACTTTTTCATACCCGCATCCGCTACCCGCACCTGACCCGCGACCCGCTTTCTGGTGAATTTGATACCCGCACCTGACCCGCAGGCCCGCTACCTGACCCGCGACCCACTTTTTTACATTTTCTTCTAAAGTGCACATTTAACATTGGGGTGCTGTAAAGTTAATAAAACCTATTTTTATACACAAACCAAATCTAAGGAAGGTTTACATGCTTGCTTTTGCGACCCGCACCCGCAGACCGCTACCCGCAGCTTAAATCAATTCGGGTACCCGAACCCGACCCGCATTTCGGGTTACCCGCGGGTACACGACCCACTGCAGGCCTCTACCATAGACTATGTCTTAAAGGGGAACTTTTATTGAAAATAACATAACGAATAAAATTGCTTTTTTTTTTTTTTTTTTATTTTTTTTTTTTTGCAATATTCATCTATAAATTAATTAGTCAGCGGTTTCCCACTGTAAAATTTTTCCTCAGTCCGATTTACATTCTGAAATGTTTATCAGGTGGTGGCAGCTTAATGGCCCATACTCACGGGCTACAATTGTCGCCGCAACACGCGGCGCGCGCGTGTTGTGGCGACAGGTCGCCCGTGAGTATGCGATGTTGCACGAGCGCGCACCCCGAACCGTCGCTCGTCGCTGATGTCGCCACCGCAACTCCGCCGCAACTGTTGCTAGTCTGCGTGGGTATGCGGACTAGCGACAGCAACAAGCAGTAAATACCTTGGGCTTCTGGCGGGAGGGAGGAGCAACAGCGACAGCTTCCGCCACATCATTTGCCAGGTCCCTCCGCCGTGTGTATGCGGAGGGACCTGGCGATGAGCTGTCGCTGGCCTGTCGCGCACACGCTCCCATGTGCTAGTGACAGGCCACAAATGTGCCTCGTGAGTATGAGGCATTAGTCCTGCCAGGTGGTGTCTGTGCATGAAACTCTTGGTAAACAAACATTCTGCAGGGGAGATATTGCTTGCTTGGCAGTTGGAAACAGTCGCTATTTCCCACAATGCATCATGGTTACACAGTAAACTGTCAGGACCATAGTCATGGCATCACACTGTGGGAGGGGCTTCCCCACAATTGGGCATTTCCCAAAGCTTTTTTGCCTGTTTACCTCTGTTCTGTTTTCACCTTATCTATGTTACTTTTTTAAGCGCTCAAAGAGCAAACGTATAATATAACTAAGGCAAGAAAAGTGCTGTAATATTGAAATGTAGTTAATCAGGAACAACTTACTTTCAATGATCATTTTGCTTGTAAATGTGCTGAAAGGTTATTTTTATCAATTGGGTGATAAATAACTAAGCCATTTATGAGTAGTTTTGTGAATAGAGCCCCCATCCCAGCTACTGATTGGGATGAAGTTCAATCCTTGGTTTAAGTTCCTTTTTAAGTATTATTATTATTATTATTATTATTATTATTATTCTATATAGAGTTTAACATCTTCTGTGGCACTGTACAATAAAAGAAAAGGTAGGGATTAGATTGGTAGCGCCTCTGAGGACAGTCAGTGACATGACTATGTACTCTGTAAAGTGCTGCAGGAGATGCCATTGCTATATAGATACATAATACCAACATGGTAAGACATTAGACTATGATAATGGTAGCATTAGATTGTGAGCTCCTCTAAGGACAGTGATTGACATTACTATGTACTCTGTAAAGTGCTGCAGAGTATGCCACTAGTACGATTTATTTTATTTATTTATTTTTATAATTTAAATACATTATAATAATGCGTTGGGACATTAGACTATGGCTATAGTCTGATTAGAGTGTGAGCTGCTCTGAGGACAGTCAGTGACATGACTATGTACTCTATGCAGTACTGCAGAAGATGTCAGTGCTATATAAATACACATTAAAAGTTTCCATAAAGTAGCATTTAGGGACTGGAATTCTCAGAAACAAACTTCTATCACATTCCGCAGAGCTGCACCTGACAGCATGAAAGTTGTGGCCACCTGTGATGAAATTTCAAAATGTAAATCAGGTTGAGGAAAGATTATATAGGAAAACACTGACTAATGTATAAATTCATATTGTTAAACAAATCTGATTTATTTATTACATTATTTTCCTACAGTTCCTAAAGAAATAAAAATGAAAGAAAAAAAAAAAACAGAAATGGGTGAATGAAAATGGCAGATGCGTGGTTGGAGTTGAAGGATAATGTTTTGTAACTAATAATAAACAAATAATAACAGCACAGTGGTCTTGGCCAAGCAGCTGAGGTGAAAAATCATAGAAGACCTTCTTAGTTTTATTACAATTGGCCTCAATTCACTAAGCTTCTCCACTGTCTTTAATAACTCTTCTGGGCTGTTGATACAGTTATCACCATGGTGATAACAGTAGAAACAGCTCAGAAGAGTTATTAAAGATAGGAGAGAAGCTTAGTGAATTGAGGCCAATGTTGCCAAAAGTAAGCAAGAAGTTTTTCTGAGGAAATCTCACAAGTGCTTAAAATCTATCAGTACCTCCTGTGATTGGCACTGGTGACAGCGGCATCCCCACCCTTTCATGTCCATGCTTCATCACTCGTGATGCACAAGACACCTTGTATGGAAAATGTCGTCGCTCTTCTCCTCCTTATCTCAAAAACAAGTCAAAAGGATGCTCCGCCCCCTCCTTCCATCCCTCTTCCCCTCCACCCCCTCTCACCCCAACTTCAAAGTGGGCATGCTGCTTTCTCCCCTTAACACTTCTGGGAAGTTTGTCCGTGGGCGGCATTTTGACTAAACAAAAAAAAAAAAACCTTGACTTTCTTTAAATATTTTTTTTCTTAGACAGGTGGATTGTTCTTTTCTTTCTTTTTTTTTTTTGGTTTAAAATGTGTCTTTTGTCTTTTCGTATCGTTGGCAGTGATTGGCAAGGGTGAATTCTCTTGTGAGGACTTTGAGACTGGGACTGGAGGAAGAGGCTCACTCCACAGGTAAATAGCCCCTTATAGATGAAAAAACTTTTTTTTGTTGTTAGTTTTTATTTTGAATGATTTGTTGCTTTTGTCCATTAGCCCCAAATGGTAGTTTCCACCCTGCCCGTAAAGCAGTAGCATGGAATCTGATAACGTTTCTTCCACACTGGTAGTAGCTTGTTGCTGCAGTGACCTGAGCTAGCCGCATTGACCGTAGTTGGGTATTCACGATATTCCATATCTCGGGCCGTGTTCAGCCCACGGATGCAGCAACCATTTTGTCATAGGCGGCAGGGGCTGTGTGTTCTATGCACATTTTGTTTTTTGCTGTGCTGTTTCTTTCGTTTCCTTTATATGATTCTTCACCATCGGTACAGAGAAAGAAAGTGGCTTCCATGTTGCCTGCCTGAGAAAAAGGTGATGTAGCCTAAAAAAGATACATGGCGCTGTGTGGTGGTTCCCAATTCCTATCAAGTGAATTTTTAGAGGGTTGGAGGGATAATGTTGGATTTCTGTGTGTAGCAGAGTTGCAGCTTTGAAGCTTTTCCTTGGGGGCTGCGTTGTCTCATTCTGTGTGCGTACGGCAGTCTCTGTTCATGAAGTGTGTTGTGTCTTGGGAGATGGAGATCTCAGCATATGAAGTGGTTTTGTGTCTCTGCAGATGATCTCTGTGTATAAAATGATCTCGAGTCTCATGGTCTCGGCGTATGACATGGGATTATGATTCTGGAGGTCTCTTTATAAATTAGACTTGCCTGTGTGTCTGGTGGTGTTGTCTCAGCGTATGATCTAGTCTTTGGTGGTCTCAGTTTATAAAATGACGGCGTGATCTTTTGAGCCTGGTGGTCTCTGTGTATAAAGTGATCTTGAGTCAGTGTATGAACTGGAATTATGATTCTGGTGGTCTCCTAGCTCTGGAGGTCTCTTTATAAAATAAACTTGCGTGTTTGTCCGATGGTCCTAACATGTAAACTGATGTCTCAATGTATGATCTAGTCTTTGGTGGTCTTAGTGTATATAAAGTTATGGCGTGATCTTTTGAGTCTGGAGGTCTCTGTGTATAAAGTGGTGTTGGTTTTGTGGCCTTCATTGTATTAAGTGACTTTGTGTCTCTGGTGGTCTTGGGATATAAAGTGACTTTGTGCCTCTGGTGGTCTCGGGATATAAAGTGGCTTTGTGCCTCTGGTGGTCTCAGTGTATGAAGGGGTCTTATGCTCCTAGTCCTCTGTGTATTAAGTAGTTGGTCATCTGTAGAGATCTCTGTGGATGAAGTGGTCTTGTGTCTTTGGTGGTCTCTGTGTAAAGTAGTCGTGTGTCTCTGGTGGGCTCAGTGTGTGAAGTGATGTTGTGCCTGTGGTTGTCTGAGTATGATGTGTTCTTTTGGCTCTGGTGGTCTTAGCATATGCAGTTCTCTGGCTTCTCTTTTAGTCCCTGAGTATGGCAGTGTGTTGTACCTCTAGTAGTCTCTTTGTGTGACGTGGTATACTGATCGAGGGTATATCTCATTTTGTAAAGTGGTCTTGTCTCTCTAATGGGCGCAGGTTTGCATCTCTATAGATCTTTCTAGTCCTTCTGATGGTCCTGATGTATAAAGGGATCTTGTATCTGTAAAGGTGTCATTTTATGCCTTGTGTCTGTGGTGGTCTCAGTGTCTTGTATTTCTGGTGTTATAAATGAACAAAGTGATCTATCTCTTGAGTTCTAAATGTATGAAGTGTACTTTTTATATTTGGGGTCTCCGTGTATAAAAAGAACTTGTGTTTGGTGGTGTCTGTATATATGGTGTAATTTCTCTGTTCCCACTATATGAAGTGGCCTTGTATGTCTGGATATGGTGGTTTCAATGCATCAATATTTTGTCTCTGATGGTCTCACTGCATAAAGTAGTCATATGTCTCTGGATGCCTCATTGTATGATGTAGTCTTGAATCTCTGGTGGTCTTGTATCTCTGGAGGTCTCATTGCATCAAATTAGCCTTGTGTCTACATTGAAATCAGTGTATGATGAGAATGTTTGTTTGCCTATGGTTGTTAGTGTATATATAGTGGTCTTGCATTTGTGGAATTCTCCGTGCATGAAGAGGTCTTGTGGTCTTTGTTGTCTTGTAGTATCACTGTTTTGACGTGAACTATTGCCTCTGCTGGTCTCAGTGTATGACTTTTGGTCTTCTCTTCCTGGTGATCACCATGTATGGAGTAATCTTGGGTCTGTTGTAGTCCCAGTTTTTCAAGTGGACTTTTGCCTCTAGTGGTCCCAGTATATGAATTATGATCCTGTCATCCTGATGGTCTCACTGTATGGAGTGGTCTTAGTTCTCTTGTAGTATCAGTGTTTGAAGTGGACTTGTGTCTCTGGTGGTCTCAGTATATGAAATGGTCTTGTGTCCCTGGTCATCTCAGGCATGAAGTGGTATAGTGTTTCTGCCGATTTCAGTACTTTGTATGATGTTCTTTAGTCTCTGGTGGTCTTCGTGCACGAAGTGATGTCCATGGTTGTCTCTTTGTATATAATCGTAGTCTTGGCTCTCATTGCATTACATGGTCTTAAACCAATTTTGATTGGCCAATTTTCCTACTTCCATGTAGTATGAGATCTTACCTACACAAATTGTTCATAGTATTCAAATCTGTTGGCCCTCATGCTATATGAAGGTGGTAAAACTGTCAAGTGAATAGCCAATCAAAATTGGATGTGTGTATGACTGTTCATTTGGCAGAGTGTAGGAGTGGTCTTGTGTTTCTGGTGGGCTGAAATTTTTAATTGGTATTGCTTGTCATTTTTTTAAATTTATTTTTAAAATTTAAGGATAGGAGGAGGAGCCAGTATTATGACTCTGTCTGCAGTTTGTCAGTATGTGACTTCATTCATTAAACGTAGCTTTATCAGTTATTCTATTTACACATTTTGTCTTGATGTGACCTGCGATAGGTGTGGCGAACAGAAGTACTAATCTGGGTACTACGCAGTTTCTGTTTGATGTGACATTGTAGACAGATGTAGTAATAACTCTACCAGTTATTAATAGATGTCGTTTGCTGCCTGTCATAAATTACGGGAGGTAATGATGGAAATATTAAAGGGACACTTAAGTTAAACAAAAAAAATGAGTTTTACTCAACTGGGGCTTCCAATAGCCCCCTGCAGCTGTCCGGTGCCCTCGCCGTCTCCCTCCGATCCTCCTGGTCCCGCCGGCAGCCACTTCCTGTTTCGGTGACAGGAGCTGACAGGCTGGGGACGCGAGTGATTCTTCGCGTTCCCGGCCACAATAGCGCCCTCTATGCTGCTATAGCATATATCATATACCATATAGCAGCATAGAGGGTGCTAATGTGTCTGGGAACGCAAAGAATCACTCGCGTTCCCTGTCCCTGTCGGCTCTTGTCGCCCAAACCGGAAGTATCCGCCAGCGGGGCCAGGAGGATCGGAGGGAGACGGCGAGGACACCGGACAGCTGCCGTGGGCTATTGGAAGCCCTAGGTGAGTAAAACTCATTTTTTTTGTTTGACGTATGTGTCCCTTTAAGGGGCCACTTATAAATTCATTTACTAAGCACAGTCTAGGACTGTGTTCATAGAAATATGACTGATGATTCACCACATAATCCAACCTAATTTTTACTACCAGTAACTCTTTTTCTCTGCACTTTACAGGGGGGGGGGGGGGGGGGGGGGTGTCGGGAGAGGGAATCACTCAGAAAATACAAAGAATCTGTACTTACCTCCAGCCCCATAAACACGTGTGAGTCCCTCGCCGTCCTCCTGCGGTCTGCCGTTTAGCGGCAATCAGCCCCGGTAACTGGTTCAGTCAGGTCCAGTCTGCGCATGTGCAGAAGACCCAGACTGACACGACTGCAACAGTTACCAGGGTTGATCGCGGCAGACTGTGGGAGGACCATGAGGGACTCATACATGTTTATGGGGCTGGAGGAAGCCCTGGTAAGTATCAGTTTCTTTGTATTTTCTGATCTCTGGTTTACTCTGAAGTGGAACTGCAATGAATACAATTGCTTACTTTTTAGGATATTCATTTATAGATTATTTAGTCAGTATTTGCCCTTTGAAAAATCTTTCCTCTCCCTGATTTACAGTTTGAAATGTATCACTGATGGTGACATATTTAGTTCTGACATGTGATCTTTACAGAATGTTCGTTACTGAGAGTTCTATGCACAGAGGGAGATGCTGCTTGCTAGGCAGTTGGAAAAAGCTGTTATTTCCCACAATGCAACGAGGTTCAGTGACGGCAAACTGTCAGGACCATGGTCATGACATCACACTGTGGGAGGGGTTTCACCACAATATCAGCCATACAGACCCCCCTGGTGAGGTGGTATCGGCTGATTGGAATGAAGTTCAATCCTGGGAGTCCCTTTTTAAGCTCGATGGTACTTTCCTTGCCTTATTTTCAGCATTGTTTTCTGGTTGTTTAGACGGCTTTTATAGATCAGATGATAAATGCCTAAGGAGAGATAATGAACAAGGGTTTGTGAATCCACCCGTTAGCGTGAGAACTTCAGGCTAGGGGCACACATAGCAGAAACGCTAGCGTTGCGTAAAATGCTGCTTTTTATGCACTAATGTTACTCAATGGGTCACATAAAAAAAACCCCGCATGCGTTTGTACTTTGACGTTGTTAAAATCGCCAGTTTGGTTGCATATTATGCATGAACGCATCAAAATCGCACATAATGAAAGTCAATGGAAACGCAATGTATTGCGTTTTGTATTCGTTTTTGATGTGTTTAGAGAAAAAAAAAAGGATGTCTGATATATTTCCGCTTCCTGTTGTCTTCCTAGTGATTTGCATAAATGTAAATATGAAAACGCATATGCGTTTTATATATGCATACATTAAAAAAACACGCAAAAACGCTTAAACGCATCTGCTTTAAAAAAAAAAAAAAAAAACACTATCACAAATGCACCAAAAATGCAGCAAAAACGCACACAACATTAACATAAAACATGACATACAAACGCAGCTTTTCATGTTATGTTATGTGTGCATCTAGCCTCAGAGAAAGCGTCATGATGAGAGTACCTCCCCTTCCCAGCAGCTGATGGTGGTGTTACCTTCATAGGGGATTTCTCTACCAAAAATGGCTGCAAGAATGCCTGACTATCCTCTAACTGGTATTCTAAGAAGCTGAATTATTCAAGGGCTGATATCACACTGTTACCTGTATACATACCTGTGTGTTAGAGGAACCTTACTGAAAGATACTAGTGTGGGGGGGGGGGGGGGGAATAAATCCATACATCACAAGTTGAGACGTTACAAAATAGAAGAGAGATCAAGAAATGATTGATACCCGCCGTGTAATTCGCTCATGCTGTTTGATCCACCAACAGCCTGCAGGTCATCACCTTTACTACTGGCTGACGTGAAAGAAACAAAACCAGACAGCACCAACACTATTCTCTATTAGCACACCCACTAATGATGTGAAGAATTCTGTACAGCCAAACAGCCTAGGCCAGGTATGGCTAACCTTGGCACTCCAGCTGTGACAAAACTACAAATCCCATCATGCCTCGGCCTCCCTGAGTTATGCTTAGAGCTGTCAGAGTATTGCAATGCCTCATGAGACTTGTAGTTCCACCACAGCTGGAGTGCCATAGTTAGCCATCACTGGCCTAGGCTAAGCATCGCTGGGAGGGAGGGGCTACTTTCCAGTATACAGCAATATGTAGATATAGTTTGAGTTTCTAATGCTTAAAGGACACCCGAGGTGAAAATAAACTAATGAAATAAACAGTTGTATCTATCCTCCTTCTCCTAAAAATGACTTTTTAAGATATTCCACAGGTTTATTTCATGTTTAAATCTACTTTTTAAGTTTTTCCTGTTTTATTGTTTTTGCTTAATGACACATTTATTGAAGTATGCCAAAGCTAAAATCTATGAACTATTGTCCCTTTTTATCACTTTCCTGCTCTCATAAGCCATTTTCTTCTAGGAAAGCATTTTATAGTTGTAATTTCTTATCAGTGAGGGTCACACTGTAGTCTGACCCAGTCCTGACTCAGAAAGGAACTGCCACTTGTATACCTGATGTTTAACTCTTTCAGGGAGAGAAAGAAAAAAAGGAACACAGCATAGTTATTTGTGTGCTAGGCACTGTACATACACATGTCTATCTCATCATGTCAAATGTCACCTCGGGTATCCTTTAAGTAGTCCATGCCTAAGCAGTGAGGATAATGCAATCCAGGTATCAGTAGCAGCTCCACCCACAGAACCTAAAAGCTGATTCTCTCACACAACTTCTTCTGGCTTGGTGAAACAGATTTCAGGAGTATTTTTAGCTGCGGAAGCCTTATTATGATTTGTGAGATATTTGTGCCTGGAAATGAGTTTTGAGAATTACTCGCCTCCAGGACTTCTCAAGAGCTGCTCAACACTATGGAACTCTCTACCTCCCCCATTAGGGTTTCCCCCTCCTTCAACATCTTCAAGAAGGCCCTCAAAACTCACCTGTTCACTCTGGCCTACCCCCCACTCACTGGTGCTCTAAACTCTGGTCCCCTACCTTTCATGTCCCTACCTCTCCCTCTAGATTGTAAGCCTTTGGGCAGGGTCCTCCTCCTTGTGTCTCCTTCCTGATTATGCACCTCCATTACCGAACACCCATCCTATGGATCTGAGTGTACTCTTGAGTGAACATGACTTGCCTAATCTCCATGCTCTCATCCAGGGACTGACTAAGCATAACCTTGTACTCATACTGTGCTGCGTGATCTGGTCTGCCTGTATTCCTGTACTGTCTTATTGCTGTATGTCACCCCTAAATATTGTCTGTAACTAATGCCCAGCTCCGCGTAATATGTTGGCGCTTTATATTTAATATTTTTTATTTATATGGCACCAACATCTTCTGTAGCGCTGTACATAGTACAAAACCTACAATAGTTGAGAGAATAGATACATTAACAGTTCAGCTCATGGTACAATCGGGACAACCAACAACACAAGTGCTAATACATAGTTGATGTGTAGTCTTAAAATACCACCAATACTGCTATGTATTTATTTGGTAAAGTGTGAGAAACAGCAATGCTAAATTAGTTACGTTGTCAGTATGGGATACTTGTATGGTACCCCAGGAGATGGGCTAAGGGCGTCTGTCACCTTGCTGTAGCCAGTATTTTATAGCAAGTGCTACAGGAAGTGTATGGCAGCCAGGATCTTGAATAAAGTGCACCTGAACCGAAGCAAAAAGAGATAATTACCTAACGACAGGGAAGCCTAAGGATCCTATTGAGGCTCCCCTTGGAGTTCTGCTGTCCCCCCCTCACTGATCACAGCCCCCAGAAGATTACTGAAAACATACTGTCAGCAATGTTAACCGGCTTGTTCACCTCCCCTGCCATCAGCGCGGACACAGCTTCCGCTCGGGTTCCCTTTAAAGGACAACTGAAGTGAGAGGGATATGGAGGCTGCCATATTTATTTCCTTTTAAGCAATACCAGTTGCCCAGCTATCCTGCTTATCCTCTGCCTCTTAAATCTTTTAGCCATAGCCCCTGAACAAGCATGCAGCAGACCAGGTGTTTTTAACATTATTGTCAGATCTGACAAGTTCTGGTGTGATTCAGACACTACTGTAGCCAAATAGATCAGCAGGGCTGCCAGGCAACTGGTATTGTTTAAATAAAAAAAATATGACAGCATCCAAAACCCTTTCACTTCAGTTTTCTTTTAAAGAGGCCCTGTAGTGACATATAGCAGAATGCAGTCAATTATTCAGGACATCCACTTCTACAGTAATTTTTCTGGTTTTTACATCAGGGACTCTTCCTATATCTTGTATATTGGTATGTAGGCCCGTCCTCCTAGTGCTGCTTAGCCTAGGCTGTGTTGCTATGTAGAATTCTCCTCCCAGAGCATTCTGGGAGACTAGGCATTATTTTTACTGTCTTCATAATTCTCAGTAACCAAACATTCCACAGAGCTGCACCTGACAGAACTAACGATGTTGCCACCTGTAATAAATGACAGAATGTAAATCGGGGAGAGGAAAGATTTACAATGTGCTAACAATGACTAAATAACCTATTAAGTAATGTTGCAAAAAAAAGCATCATTTTCAATACAGGTTTTAAAAAGTACTTTTATTATTTGTAGAAGGTTCTTTATTAGCTAATATCAAAATACTTTAGCACTCAGTACCTTTAGAAGACCAGCAAAATATTTGTGACAGACGCTGGGGCAAAAATCCTCCTTCCTTATTCTGTCTGATCACTTTCTGTGCAATGCCTGCATATTAAACGGACCAGAAAATAAAAAAAAATATCTGACTGATCATATCAGCTGACAGTATACTGGGTAAAATGTCTAGTGATAATGTGGCGTGGACAGTAAATACAAAATGTACGCAGTATAGTGGGTGAAGTAATGCCTGTGCAATATATATGGCAGGCTTTCTCAGCCAGGGTTCCTTGAGTACTCTGCAGTGATTCCTTGGCATTTTTCCCCACCGTGGGGGTTGGGGTGAAGTATGATAGAGAGCACACTATAATAGGGGGTACTGTAAAAAGAACCACTAAATTGGGGGTCAGAATAATAATGAGCAAATTAATAAAAAGCATTAGAATTTGTAATAAAGGGCACTGTAATAGGGGGTAGTGGCATAAACAGCCAGATCATCTTTTAACCACTTCGGGACTGGCCACCTAACCCCCCCTTAAGGACCAGGGCCATTTGCATGGAGGGGGGGCGTTTCGGAGGGTCGGGGGGCCGGATCCTGTCTGTGGCTGGCTGGGCATGGTGTCCGCCATGGAGGCAGGTGTCCCCCCTGTAGCTGGCAGCTTTCACTCGCCTTCCAGGCTCCAGCGATGAGCCGCAGTAGCCACCTCTTCTCCAGCCGGCATCTCCGCTCCAAATGAAGCTCAGGTCTGGATCGCGGCTTGATGACGTCATCAAGCCGGGACCCGGCGCTGACGTCAGACGGAGCAGAGATGCCGGCCAGAGCAGAGGGGGTGCCGATCGTCGCTGGAACGGCAGGGAGGTGAGTGGATTCTCTTCTTTCCTCCCAGCCGCTGACGCTGTTAAAGTGATCACTACGATCCGCCGGCGATCGGAGTGATCACGTGATTAGCAGCCATACGCGATGGCTGCTGATCACTCGGGGGAGATGCCAGCTGTCATATGACAGCTTAATCTCCCCCTCCGGGTGCACACGATCGCGTCGGGGAGGTTTGTTAGCGTGGACATTGAATCAACGTCCGGTCAGAACGGTAGCACCACCTGCTGGACGATGGTTCAACGTACCTGGTCCGCAAGTGGTTAATGATGACGCCAGGGGTTCTTTGAGATCCAAAAATTACTTGCAGGAGTCCCTTGCTATCCAAAAAGTATTTGCAGGGTTCTAGGGTAAAAATGTTGATGATCTGAGCAGTGTTTGTTGTTATTACTAGTATATCCTGTGGTCTGTTCTAGCACATACATTGTCTGTGAGGTGTGTACCGGTATGTAAATATTTGATGATGTGTTGTTTTGTGTAGTGTGCATTAGGAGTAGTTTATTGTTCAGTGTGTTACAGCATAGACCATATACTGTGTATACTCGCGTATAAGCCTAATTTTTCAGCACAAACAATGTGCTGAACAGTTACCCTCTCGGCTTATATGCGAGTCAGTGGAGCAGAATGGATGGTGGAGCAGGTTTTGTTACTGGCAGAGGGGTGTAAGGGCCATGCACTAGTGATCCTGCTCTTTGCCAGCTGGCTCCCTGCTGTGTCTGTGCCCCACATCCCCTGCAACATGGTGTGCAGAGTGCGCTGCTCAAGACTACCTGTGTCCCCTGGCTTGTGGAGCAGAGAGTGCAAGCAACGTTTCAGTGGTGCAATGATCGGGGATTTATCCTGTGTGACAATCGCTGTCTCTTATCTATGACCCCATCTAGTGGCGTCTTGACTTAAGTTGAGACACATCTATCATCCTTGTGGCACATTTGGCTATGGGGAGGGGTGCTGACTTGTACTGGGAGCACATCTGGCTACTGTGGAGTGGGCTATACTGGGGGAGAGGGGCTTATATGCGAGTCAATCGCTTTTTCCTGGTTTCTAAGGGAAAAGTGGTTACCTCGGCTTATACACGGGTCAGCTTATATGCGAGTATATATGGTATGCACAAGATATGTGACACTACAAGTACTCAGTGTATTCATAGTATATTTCATGCTGTGTTCTAGAGTTAGTGTATGTGTGGTGTATGCAGCATATAGGTTATGTATAGCATCATGGTACAAGTATTCAGTACACATAAAGACTTTGTCTCCTGTGCAGTAGACCGCATACAAGCTACATGTAGTTCCGTAGTACATAATGCAGAGTACACGTAAAGTTTTTGTCTCCTGTGGTATAGACAGCATACAAGCTACACATAGTTCCATAGTACAAGTATGCAGTGTCCACATTAACTTTTCATCTCCTGTTCTATAGACCGCATACACGCTACATATAGTGCCATAGTACAAGTATGTAGAGTACATGTCAAGTATTTGCCTCTTATGATATAGACAACATGCAAGCTACATAGCGTGCCATAGTACAAGTATGCAGAGTACACATAAAGCCTTTGTCTTCTGTGGTATAGACAGCATACAAGCTACAAGTAGTGCCATAATACAAGTTATGCAGAGTACACATTAAGCCTGTGTCTCCTGTGCCGTAGAAAGCATACAAGCTACATAGAGTGCCATAGTACAAGTATGGTGTGTACACATTAACTCTTCATCTCCTGCGCTGTACAGTGTTCCTGCTACCTGTGACACAGAGGAAGCTGCCTCCTCTTATCTCGGCAGTGAATTTCCACTCTGCTTATATTACACCAGCACAGCGTCAGCTTGACAAGAGGCCTGTGTCACCTCCATGTGTCCCTGCAGGCCAGATTAAGCCCCTCTCAGCTTGTGGCTTCCTGTGAACCCCAAGACACCCAACACCCCCCCCCCCCCCCCCCCACACACATGCACACACACACATACACACTTCCCCCCTCCACAATTTATGTTCCTCCAGCTCATTACTAGAGCAGTGCAGAGTCGTTTCTGAATTACATAAGACAGGTCCTCTTGAGCACCTTGCTCACCTCTTGCCCCACAAGACATAACCTATTGGACTGTGGGAGATTGCACTCGCTCTGCCATTGTGTAATACAGGACGTGTGTGATACGTGGGTTGTAATGGATGCCAGGCAGGGTGCCATGGAGTGGCATGTAGGCTTCGCTTGGCGTAACTGGTGTGACCAGTTCACCATCAGAGTGACCAATTTATACAGCCACAACCGTGCGCTGAGCTCCCCTGCAAAGCTCTGACCTGCGGAGCTCGCAGTCTGCGTTCCTCATTTGTTTGCAGGGTGTTTTGCACCATGCCTGGTACAACTGGTCCGTCCTGTCCCCCTTTCGTCTTAGGTAAGGAGGGGCCCAGCCATTCCTGAGCAGGGAGGGGTCCCTCATTGCTGCCTCGGGAGGGGCTGTGTTCATTGGAACAAGACACCTGCTGACGACTCTTGCCAGGTTACTAGGCAGGCTGTGTCTCCCCATCCAACGCAACCTGATCTGTCTGCGACCTGCGTGACATCAGCTTGTATCTGTGGCTTCCGTAGCCCCCATTTTCCAGTCCGTGTCCTCCCTGTGTGACTGACACACAAAACCCTTTTCACACCCCTTTTTACCTGTCGTCAGGGGCGTGTAAATGCCTCAGGAGCCAAGTACGGTATATCCAACTCCTGTCATCCACAAGCAATGTATAGTGATGTAGTGTCTAAATTATTCTAGTACTTGCCTCTGGAGATCTGCAGAACATTGCTCTGCCCCCTCTACCTCCTGACAGATGCATATTGTGCATAGTCTGCAGATTATCCCTTTACTGGCCTCTCTGGAGATCTGCAGAACATTGCTCTGCCCCCTCTACCTCCTGACAGATGCATATTGTATATATTCTGCAGATTATCCCATTACTGGCCTCTCTAGAGATCTGCAGAACATTGCTCTGCCCCCTCTACCTCCTGACAGATGCATATTGTGCATATTCTGCAGATTATCCCATTACTGGCCTCTAGAGATCTGCAGAACATTGCTCTGTCCATCTCCCTCCTGACAGATACATACTGTATATATTCTGCAGATTATCCTATTACTGACCTCTCTAGAGATCTGCAGATCATTGCTCTGCCCCTCCCCCTCCTGACAGATACATACTGTATATATTCTGCAGATTATCCCATTACTGGCCTCTCTAGAGATCTGCAGATCATTGCTCTGCCCCTCCCCCTCCTGACAGATACATATTGTATATATATTCTGCAGATTATCCCATTGCTGGCCTCTCTAGAGATCTGCAGAACATTGCTCTGCCTATCTACCTCCTGACAGATACATATTGTATATATTCTGCAGATTATCCCATTACTGGCCTCTCTAGAGATCTGCAGAACATTGCTCTGCCCCTCCCCCTCCTGACAGATACACACAGGTAGTCCCCAGTTAACGAACGAGATAGGGACTGTAGGTTCATTCTTAATCTGAATCTGTTCTTATGTCAGAACACTGTGCCATCTCTGTCCCCTGTACCTCCTCTGTGCTACCCTGTACATCCAGTGTCCCCCTCAGTGTCACCTCTGCCCTCTGTACCTGCTTATACAATTTAAAAGCCATTTGTTTCTTTGAATTTTTTAAAATCGATTTTCTCAAAAACAAGTCCAATTTTGATAAAAAAAATTGGCTTGTTCCCATGGAAACACAGAATCCATGGCGTTCGTATCGGCGGGTCGTTCGTAAGTCGGGCATTCGTAAGTCTGGGACTATTGTATTGTATTGTATATATTCTGCAGATTATCCCTGCCAGGCTTGTCTGTTCAATGACTATAGGTCAGGCTGTATGCCTATATGACTGACCTATAGCCCAGGCCGTACCACCTGCACCAGCTCCTACCTAACACAGAACTACAATAACCCTGCAGGTAGATGTAGCATACAGACTGACAGATAGTATTCACCAAACAGAACCAATAGTAATAATGCAAAGCACAGTCTTCACAAGTATAATAGTCACCTGAGGCCTGGAGGACGAGGCAACCCAGATGAAAGTCAGATGACTGCAAGCAGGTAGAATGGTTACACAGCCCAGGCACTTAAAGGTTCTGTGGAGTCATGTAATGAACATAAACAGGCACTTACCTGGGGCTTCTATCAGCCCCCTGTAGCTGTAATGTCCCTCGCCGTCCTCCTCCGATCACTCCTTCCCCGCTGCCGGTCCCGGTCTAATTACGCGCGTGCGCACTCCTGCTCGCGCCTCTCCAGGAGCTTACTGCGCAGCACCAATGAAGAACGATTGCAACAGTTGGAGGTCCCTAGTTTCCTTCCCTTGGGTCCATAGGGCCCTGGTGAGGCAAACCCCTTTTCTACACAGTAGAGAGAAATGTCTGTACATCCAACACCAGGCTGCATCTGAATGACTTACCAGCAAGAAGATGCACAGCGCTTCTAAAGCCATAAATGAACCCAATTGCATCTGAAACAGTTTCTATAATTTACACTAATGGAGGATGTTATCATCCAAAACAGTTTGCATGCAAAAAATGTCATACTAGACCCTTCCACCGCAGTGAGGTCATCCTATTAGAAGGGACCCTAACCTCTATTTTAAACAACCAGAAAACAATATGCAAATGTCCGTTTGACCTGGGAGTAGCTAGCCGCTAAAGTAGAGGAAGGGGTACAGCGTGGTCCCTACTTCTGTACCACTGAAATTCAGACAACTTCAGTTCAGGAGAAGCTTAGTCATTTAGCACCATTGTGTTGTAAGCTGTTGTACAATGCATGCAGGGTTTAGTTGGGTAACACAGGCTCTCTCTCAGGAGTTTGGGACTGGTAGGTAACCATGCTGTGACCATAAGTGTCTCTGCCCTTTTCCATGTTGGGGTCTGGCAGAACAATGACGCTATTATCCGGTACAGAGGCGGAGGCGTCACACCGAGTGCTGAGTTTTATCTGCTGTCAGATCTGATTGATCTTCCTGTGTCTCCATCTTAAACTGTTCAGAATTTTCCCCTAAACCTCACGCTCAGGTCTATCTACCCCGACCACAAATCAGCTTCCTTCAATATCAGAGCTCAGCTAGGCATATACTGTGCAATTGTGTTTTTTTTAGACTTTACATTCAATGAAAACAACAAATGTAATAAAAATATATTAAAAAAACAAAAGGTGGATACATACACCCAATTTTGATTAGCCAATCACTGTCCAATTTTACCACCTCTATATAATATGAAGGCTAACAGATCCTGAATACTATGAACAGATTGTGTTGGTAAGCTCTCATACTACGTGGAAGTGGCAAAATCGGCCAATCAATATTGCATGCATGTACCGGACTTTAGGCATTCATAATTGAGATTTTCATTAAAATATTGATTGAATACTAATTGGACAGGGCGCTTATTTTGTGAGTGATGACTACATTATGCAGCATAAAGCGAGTAGTTGTGGCAATACAATCCATATTAGACAGGTTTGCTGCTAAAATCTTATGTAATCTTATCTACTGGTGCTAGGTGGTAGACTAGATAAATGATCAATATCAGGAAGATCTAGATCAGGGGTGTCAAACTCAAATACAAAGTGGGCTGAAATTGTACACTGGGACCCAGTCGTGGGCCAACCTCAATGTCTACTGGCCACCTTCCTCCCTTATAAAGTTATCTGGTGTCTAATGGCCCCCCTCCCTCCCCTATACAGTTCCCTGGTGTCAAGAGACCCCATCCCTCCCCTATACAGTTCCCTAGTGCATTCCCCCTACCTCCCCATATGGCTTCCTTGGTGATTTAGGGCTTCACCTCCAATATACTTTACCTGGTGGTCTAGAGTGAGCCATACATAATGCAAAGTGGGGAAACCACTTGAGGGACGAATTTAATGGCTCTGAGGGCCAAATTTGGTCCGCGGGACGGAGTTTGACATGTATGATCTAGATCATGATCTACCTCTTTAATGCACAGTGTATTGTTAGCTTAAAGGAGACCTGAAGTGTGACATGTAACACGATGACATAAACACAAATACTAACTGTACTAGTGCTAATAAGTCCCTTTCATTTTTCCTGTACAGCAAATGTTAAAAAGTAGTTCTAATATCTATGCAAATTAGGCAGTCAAAATGAAACTCAGATTTTAGCCTCATGCCCTGAACAGTATGGAAGGCAAAACACTTTTACCTGGCTGAGGAAACAATGCCGATAAAGTTTCAGTGCTGAAAAATTCAAAGGGTCATATTTCTAATATGACATATCTGGGGAGCAGTGATGTCACTCCTCTATAGTATAACATATCTGTGGAGCAGTGATGTCACTATTGTATAATATGACAAATCTGGAGAATTCTTCCATTTTCTCTGTTCTCACTGATCTTTTGCTTGGTGTTTGCAGGCAGTGATGGGGAGCTCAGAGGATGAGTTGATTGGGATTCCGTTCCCAGAACACAGCAGTGACCTCCTGAGCTGCCTGAACGAGCAACGCCACCGCGGTGTGCTGTGTGACATCACCATCAAGACGCATGGCTTGGAGTACCGCACCCACCGAGCCGTGCTGGCCGCCTGCAGCCAATACTTTCGCAAGCTTTTTACCGGGGCGCCGTCTGGAAAAACGTCCCGTGATGTATGTCAGCTGGACTTCCTGAAACCCGACGCACTGGGGGCACTCCTAGACTTTGCCTATACCGCCACCCTCACCATCAGCAACGCAAACATGCGAGACGTGCTCCGAGCCGCTCGCCTTCTGGAGATCCCCTGTGTGGTTGAGGCTTGCGTTGAGATCCTACAGTGTAATGGCAACCGAGAGGAAATGGGAGGAGATGCTGAAGATCTAGAAAGTTTCTTATTGGCACGGCAGTATCTGGAGTGTTACGGAATGCAGGAGAATGGAGAAGACATCCCATCTCCTCCTCAGGCTGAAAGCCCCTTACCGTCCATCCTCCACATGCCCATGCTGCAAAAACCAGTGCAGCTCATCCCTCGGAAACGTCGGAGGAAATTCCTGCAGGTTAACCCCAGTCAAAGGCCGCAAAATGGCAGCCCTTATCTCGTGGATGACAACTCTATAGAAAGGGCAGAGAGCCCAGCTGATGCTCCATCGCCGGCAGAATTACCGCGAAGTGACAGCAGCCTCAACTATGAGCGATTTACCACCGACAATGGGTTGGGTGCTCCACCCATGTTCGTCCCACCTTCTCCACCAGAAGAGATCTTATCGGATGAGGAGCCCACAGACATGACCTTCATGGGGTCCATGGACCATGAAAATGCTGGACTGGATGCCACCGGCCTGGACAGCGCTGATAAGCTTGTGAGGAAACGGCGATCGCAGATGCCACAGGAATGCCCTGTCTGCCACAAAATTATCCACGGAGCAGGCAAGCTACCCCGGCACATGCGAACTCACACTGGAGAGAAACCCTTTGTGTGTCAAGTCTGTGGAGTGAGATTTACCAGGTAAGACCTAATTTGCATAAAAAGTCTGTTTTCTTTTTGCTTTGTGCTTCCTCTTTTCTTGCTTCTTAATTCCTTAGCGGCCAATTTATTTAGAGTCTTGCAAGTGCTCCAGGACAATTTACTTTAGCACATTTTTTATTTCTTATTTGTTACATTTCCTTGCTTCTATTTAGTACTGCTGTAATGTGTATTTATGGCCATTTGTCACTAGGGGGCAGTATGAGACAATAACAGAGGACTTCGGCTTTCAGTTTCTACATCCTCTGCTAGCAGAGAGACATCAAAGCATTTCAAGAATTTACAGCACAACGAGTTGTGCCGACTGAGGGCAAAACCAGTGCACTTCTCTCAAACGAGATAACTCTATTGAAGCTGCAAATGGGTTAAAGGACCACTTTCATGAAAAATTGTAAAATTTAAAATGTATGTTTATAAGTAGTACATTTCTTCCAGAATAAAATGCACCATAAGTTACTTCTCTCCTATGTTGCTGTCACTTGCAGTAGGCAGTAAAAATCTGACAGATCTGACAGGTATTGGACTATGCACAATTGAAGGTAAAGAGGCGCCCTGGTTGTAATAAAAGCATCTAAAAACAGCTTAAAATCGAGGAAATAATATGAGGTGGCTTACCTCAATAACGAAATCCTTGTATATGACAAAAGATTTTTATTTAGCACAGGCAACGCGTTTCGCGGGTCCCAGCCCGCTTCATCAGGCCAATAAAAGTGCCAAATGAACAAGTCGATACGGCAAAGGGAGCCTATTTTTTTCCTGCAAGGTGCTGAGACACCCCCACTACACTAGGTATTGGACTAGTCCATCTACTCATGGGGTATTCTCAGTACTTCCTTTATTCTTTGCAAAAGCACTATATGGAATGGATCTATATAAGGATGCTGGGCGGCTGGCCTCCCTACTTTCATGCTCTTTTGGCAGTTGGACTGAGCAACTGCCATTCAGTAAATGCATTTGAAAATAAAGAAAACATTGAGACTTACCCCCCATGAGGAGATGGACTATTCCAAAACCTGTCAGACCTTTACTACCTACTGTAAGTTACAGTGAGATAGGAAAAAAAATTAAATTATAGTGCATGTCACTGTGGAACAAATGAACGTTCTGCATATGTACCCATTTTACATTTTAAAAGACAACTGCGTATTGCGGTTGCGTTTGTGTTTGTATGTGGATTTTCATGCAGAAACGCTCATGGTTTGCGGTAAGGGATTTTAACCGTGTCAATGCTGGTATGCATTAACATGGGTTTTTACAACGCACACGAAAACGCATGGAAAACCGCAAGGCTAAAATGCTTGCGATTTCCTATTAATTACATTACCGGCGAATTGCGCACGGTGTGTGCGGCGAGCGAATTCTGATGGCTGTGCAGATTTTTGGCTAGTGGAAACAGGCCCATTGACTATCATTGGTTATGCGAATCTGCATGCAGAAAAGCCATGCAGATTCCACCAGTAGAAACGGGCCCTTAAAGGGAACCCGAGGTGAGCAGAATATGGAGGCTGCCATATTTATTTCCTTTTAAGCAATACCAGTTGCCTGGAAGCCCTGCTGGTCCTCTGCCTCTAATACTTTCAACCATAGACCCTGAACAAGCATGCAGCAGGTCAGGGGTTTCTGACCATATTGGCAGAACTAACAAAATTAGCTGCATGCTTGTTTCTGGTGTAATTCAGTTCACTACTTCAGCCAATAGATCAGCAGGGCTGTCAGGCAACTAGTATTGTTTAAAAGGAAATAAATATGGCAGCCTCCATATCCCTCTCACCTCAGTCACTTTTACGTTGCTGTCTTTCCTCTCCGCCCTCTTTTGCACATTTTCCTGCACTCCGTGGGTGACTCTCACAGGAGAGCATCTCTTCATGTGGCTCCTTCCCAGCAATATCTTTATGTAGCATTCCCAGGTACCATATTGGAACCCTTGGAATGTTTTGCGTTTGTATCAATGATACTGTTATTAATTGATGATAACAGGCCCCGTTCACACTTGCGTTTTGGCAAATAAAGGGACCAGATCCTGATCGGATCCTGACCTGATCCTGATCAGAACCATACGGTTCCGATCCGGTCCGTTTGTATCAGGCATGCATCAGGCTGCCATCCGAATCCGTGGGCAAAAAATAGCGAAATTTAAAAAAAAAATGTTGGGGTCAGCAGAAGGTGCACCTGGTGCACCTGTAGAATCACCTCCACCTCCGACATTCTGCCAAACAGCTCCAGCACGTTTGTCACTGCTGCTCCACTCCAGACATGCTTGGCCCATGTGTCCCCATCTGAAATGGCCGCTTGGATACGCATAGGAAGTGGGGTAGAACGTCAGGTTTTTGTAGGCAGTGTGTTCTGTGCCTTCCGTTCCCCATTGGTTTCTGTGTTCCTGGTGGTGCTGTCAGGCTCAGGTCCGGCTCCGGTCCGGGTGCGTGGGCTGGAGATCCGGACCCAAAAAATAGCGCATGTTGGAAAAGAGTCCGGATCCGATCCGGCTCCGTACTGTACGGAACGGACACGTGTGAACGTCCGCATAGACCAGGTATGGGCAAACTTGGCCCTCCAGCTGTTAAGGAACTACAAATCCCACAATGCATTTGCCTTTATTAATCATGACTGTGGCTGTCAGACTCCTGCAATTCATTGTGGGACTTGTAGTTCCTCAACTGCTGGAGGGCCAAGTTTGCCCATGCCTGGCATAGACTTTACATTGCTGTGCGGAACGTACGTTCCGTTTGTACAGTATGCGGTCCGGATCAGATCCGGAAAATCCGGATAGCGAACGCTAATGTGAACCGGGCCTTAAGCAGATTCCCAGTTATGGGGCTTTTTACAAATTTATTATTGGTCTCCTGCTTTTTTTCTGATCTACCTGCACCTGTCATACTCTGATGTCACCTAGTCAAAATATTTCCCAGGTGTCCAAACCCAGCTGCCTCTCCTGCACAATATGAGGCCCGGATCCCACGGGCTTCTGGCAGCGCATCGTTCAAATGCTTCTCTGCAAGCCTACAGAAACGAGGACATCTTTGCAGCCTCGCAGGCGGGACACGGAGATGCCGGAGCGAGCGGCCCTGGAAGCAGCATGTTGATTCCAGGGTCCGCTGAAAGATGGAAAGAATCGGAATTGGAACATGTTTGTGCAAACGATGGTACAGACACTGCGCATTCGCTTGAATCGGTGCCGAATTAACGACGAGGGCCGCAGCAGTTGTTTAACGCCCATGTGACTCGGCCATTATAGATAATTCAGTGTTCTCCCCGGGCTCTTTTAGACGGGTGCTCCACCCAGCTAGTTTTGTTGAGCACCCAGCTGTCTTCAGCTCACCTCCTGCTATGCTGTAAGCAGATTTGCTCACAGAAGCACGGGCTCTGCATTCTCTCATCTTGCCCCACCCGGCTACTTTTTCATACCACCAGGCTACTTTTTCATGCCACCCGGCTGGAAAAAAATTCTAGGGAGAACAAGCTTAGTTCCAGCCATAGTGAATGACATATTTATGGATAGAGCAATCATATTGAAACACAATTCCATTAGTGAATTCTGGGGTGTGCCGTTTAGGAGGGTGGGACAAAACACATGCATACACACACACCTGCCCCCCATAGGAGGCACAGGGGGACAGAAGGAGGCATGAGGGTCAGAAGTAGTCACAAAGTAGGACAGAAAGAGGCACAAGGGAACAGACGGAGGCACAAAGGGGGACACAAGGAGGCACAATGGGCAGCAAAAAGAGGCACAATGGGGGACAGAATGAGACACAAAGGAGGACAGAAGGAGGCACTGGAGGACGGAAGGAGGTACACAAAGGGGCAGTGGGTGGTACAGGATGACAGAAGAAGGCATGAGGGCTAGAAGAAGGCACAAAAAAGGACTGAAGGAGGCACACAGGGGGACAGAAGGAGGCACAAAGTGGGACAGAAGGAGGCACAAAGTGGGACAGAAGGAGGCACAAAGTGGGACAGGCCAGAGGCACAATGGGGAACAGATTGAGGCACAAGGGGGACAAAAGGAGGAACAGGAGGAAAGAAGGAGGCACACAGGGGGACTGAAGGACACACACAGGGGAAAGAAGGAGGCACAAAGGGGGCAGAAGGAGGCATGATGGGGGACAGAAAAAAAGCACAAGGGGCAGAAGGCGGCACAGGGAGACAGTAGGAGTCACAAAGGGGGACAGAAGGAGGCACAAAATGGTGACAGAAGAAGGCAGAGGGGGATGTAAGGAGGCACAGGGAGACAGAAGGAGGCAGAGGGGAACAGACAGAGCCACAGAGAGAGAGAATAAGGCACAAAGGGTTGCAGAAGGAAGCACAGGTGGACAGACGAAGGCGCAGGGGACAGAGGTGGCACATGGGGACTGAAGAGGCATATGGAGACAAAATGAGGCACAAAGGGAGACAGAAGGAGGCATATGTGGACAGAAGGAGGCAGAGTGGTACTGAAGGAGAGATTCATTGTATGTACACCGCGAAAGTGATGCGTTTGCAACAGAAAAATGCAGCAGGCACTACCATTGGAAAACATCCTGTCGCAAATGCTGCACACTAATGGAAATGTTGGCTGTGCATTCCATTTAAATTTGGGTACCTAGCATTTTGCGATCCGCAAGTGATCGGAATAGATTTCAAAATGCTGAGGGCCTGTACACACTGCTGCACTTACACTGCGATTTTTAAATCGTGAAGCCTTCATGAAAATAGAAAAATCGCATCACACCAATGTGTACAAGTCTTCGCCATTTTCATGATTTTTCAAAAGACCTTGTGTTAAAAAAATGCATGCGATTTTAAAAGCGCAGCGCAAGCACAGCAGTGTGTACAGGCCCTTATAGTGAAAAAGTAAAACAAAAAGGGGAACAGATCGAGAGCCCTTGGTCGTGTAGTAAGTTTGATCACACAATTCTCAATGTATATGGTAGTGAACATATACTCACAAAGGTAGGTGACTGCCAAGGTGACCACTGTATAGGAAGGTGGGGAGATTAGACCCGACCTCACTCTGGTTAAGATGTCGCTCTTCGTAGATGTTGTGAAACAACAGATAGGGGTAACACCCCTCTGCCAGAGGTGGACTATTTTTGAATAAACAAATGGAAACAGATGTGCCAAGATAGGATAAAATGTGCTAAAAAACTATTTAAAAATAGGAGGTCATGGTGGACTTACCTCCCAAAATATAGGCTGACAGTCAAGATTCATTAAAAATCTTTAATCTTTTAGACTTTAATCACAAAGCTCCAAAAAGAGCAACGCGTTTCACAGGTTTTCACCGACTTCTTCAGGCAATAAAAAGGAGCAGCTTTGATTAGTTCTAAAGCGCTATTTTTGGATGAGAACTAAACAAAGCCGCTCCTTTTTTATTGCCTGGAGAAGCGGGTGAAAACCTGCGAAACGCGTTGCCCTTTTTGAATTAAAGTCTGATTCTTGAATAATCTTGACTGTCTGAGTCTATATTTTGAGAGGTAGGTCCACCACTACCTCCTATTTTTTAATTTTTTTTAGAACATTTTATCCTATCTTGGCGCATCTGTTTCCATTGCGTACATTTGAAATCGGCGCCGGTAGACTTGGGCGCAGGATACAGCGTTATATAGCTGATCCTGCTTCTGCACAAGTCCGGGCCGATTTAATTACTATTCCCCCTCCAGGCCGACATGGATAGTAGGGGAATGAAATAATTCGGCTTCCAGCGATTGCTGGAGGCCGAATTAGTATGTTTTTAAGCAACTTCGGCTCTGTCTTCTGACGGAGCCGACGTTACTCACTGAGCACTTCAATAGGAATGATTCCTATTGAAGTCTATGAAGGCGCCGGCTGCGCCCAAATCTAGCAGCGCTGAAAAGCACTGCTCCGGTTTCCATTTGTTTTTTCAATAGTGATCAAGGGCCTTTAGTCAAATTCTTAACTGGGTTTATTCATACACAGAACCTGTGCGCTTCATTGCAGGCTGTTTAGGGAAAATGTAAGTGACTGTAAGCTTGAATGGGCGTGCCCTTCACTCCTAATGATATCTTGGTAAGGCTGTAATAATCACACTCCCATATACATACAGGTTTATATATGTGCCTTGCAAAAGTATTTATCTTCTTCTGTGTTTGTCCTGTTTGGTGCTTCACAACCTGGAAGTTAAAATGGATTTTTTTTATTTGGATCTCACAGCTTTGAATCAGAAAAAATGCCATTTATTTTAAAAGGATTCAATGGGTTAGAAAATACATTTACAGATATTTTCTTCTGTTGCTAATATAAATTTCTGGTATTAAGACATAAGCCATCCGCTTCACAGAGCAGGACCTTGTGAAAGAATGGCAAAAAAAAAGGCATTGCCAAAATAATTAAGAAAACATGTTTGGAGTTTACACGTCATCATGTGGTAGACGCCACAGACACATGGAACAAGGTTCTCTGGTCAGATAAGCCTAACATTTTATATTGTGGTCATAATGGGAAACTGTGTGGCACAACTCCAACACTATCTATAACGCCAAGAACACCAGTCCCACTGTGAGGCGTGGTGGTGGCAACATCCTACAGTGGGGATTGTGGGAAATGCCATGTGTGAGGCAAATACAACACTTCCTGTGATCCCAAGAATACCTTCCACTTTGAAGCCTGGTGGTGGCAGCATTATACTTTTGACTAGTGGGGAAAAACAAATTGGTCAGGACAGAATGGAAAGATGGATGGCTCAATTCGCAATTGGTGCAATTCTTGAGGAAATTTTGTGTCAGTCTGCCAGTGATTTGAGATTGGAACAGGGTGGGGGAGATGTGTGGGCGTATGTATATGTTTATCAGCCACATGGGGGGTTTAAATCCAAGGAGGGAACCCCCTGCTAAATTTGCTGGGGAATCCACATGAGTTGTTGCCGCACCTTGGCTCAAACTGGCAATGTTACAACCAGAAACGCTGTCAGCAGTGTGCTGCCCTAGACTGGAAGGCAGTACGCTGTCATTCCGTTACTGCATCCAAAGATGTACATTTGAAGCTCTACAGAGCCACATAAAATGGTGAGGAGGATCAGGTTCTGCCCATGGGCCCTGAGTTTAATACCTGTGGTCTAGTCAATGCCCAGAACTCAATCTAATCGAGAGGCTGTGACACGACTTGAAGAGTGCTGTACAACAATGCAGCCCTTCTACGTTGAAGGATTTGGAAGAGTTTAGCATTGATGAATAAGTGAAACTCCCAGCAGCAAGATGTGTTAAGCTAATAGAGACACGCTCCAGGAGACTTGCAGGTGTAATGGCACTAGAAGGTGTGAATTGATGTTGGAGGGTGAATGCTTGTGTACACTCATCATTTGTGTTTTTTTATCTGCTTGTGTCTTAATTAAAAATATTTTACACCTTGAGGGCCCTTTCACATGGCAGTCGGCGGCAGTGCATATATCTCATGTCAACTGCCCCTTGTGGATCTGTTGGGCACTTGCAAGCATATGCAAGTGTTTGACATACGGGGTGGGTTTGCACCTGTACCCGGCGTGTACATCTGATCACAGCAGCCGCCCGTGAAACCTTACAGGAGGTGCTTTTCTACTGCGCCGTAACTGCACTGTGTATTTACCGCTGATGTGCGGTTACAAACGCCGCCATTCAGTGGCATCACATAGCAACTGCGCTCATTTCAAGGACAGATCGCCTACGCAATTCTAGGTTGTATTGTGAAAAAAAAAGAGGACAGACGCAGAGGGAGATGAATCCTTTTGCAAGGCAGTACGTTGGTGTATATTATTTCATGATTTCTGTGTATAGTCTAATACAGGAGTGTCAAACTGCAATACAAAGTGGGCCGAAATTGAACACTGGGACCTATTCGTGGGCCAACCTCAATTTGTACTGGCCACCCTTATAAAGGGTGTCTAGTGGTCCTCCCTTCCCTATACAGTTCCCTGGTGTCTAGTGGTCCTCCCTTCCCTATACAGGTCCCTGGTGTCTAGTGGACCTCCCTCCCCTATACAGTTCTCTGGTGTCTAGAGGCCCCTCCCTCCCCTATACAGTTATCTGTTGTCTAGAGGCCCAAACCCTCGCCTATACAGTTCTCTGGTGTCTAGAGGCCCCTCCCTCCCCTATACAGTTATCTGTTGTCTAGAGGCCCAAACCCTCGCCTATACAGTTCTCTGGTGTCTAGAGGCCCCCACCCTCCCCTATACAGTTCCCTGGTGTCTAGTGGTCCACCCTCCCCTATACAGTTTCCTAGTATTTAGTACTTTCCCCCTACCTACCCCGTATGGATTTCCTGGTGGTCTAAGGTGGGGTAAACCGAATGCAAAGTGGGAAACCACTTGGGGGGCAAATTTAATGGCTCTGAGGGCAATATTTGGCCTGCAGGCTGGAGCTTGACATGTGTGGTCTAATATAAACCAAAAATTGCCACTCATATGAGCCTCTTACCTGTTCTCTCAAGCAAAAACGAGAGGCTCGATTTATGCTATTTTTCTGTACAAGATGTATTATACAACTGTATAGTACCTGTATTGCCTTTGTTTGTCCATGTTTCATATTTGTTAGCATATATATATACGCCCTCCCCCCATGGCCCACACTTTTGGTTTAAAAATAGACCAAAACCAATAGCTTGCTGATTGGCCGCCCCCATGTACCGCCATCACCCTCCCATGCAGGGTGCCGATTTGTAGCTGTCAACAGGTGCACAGGTGCGCATATGAATGTGCTTGAGCACGTTTAGCCACCTGTCCTCACTCTGGCCCGTGCAGCTTTCCGAACTGGCCACTAGAGCTCCGGCTCACTGTCATGTGACCTTAGTGAGGCTGGAGATCTAGTGGTCAGCTCAGAAAGATGCACGGGACACTAGAGGGAGCCCAAGCGATGACAGGTAGCTATACATATTGCAGCACACTCTGCCAATGGGGGCTTCCACACACATCACCTGCAAAATTGTCTATGCATGGGCTGTGATATATGATAAATACTTATTGTACAGGCTCTTTGTAAATCAATAAGAATAGGTAGATGTTGGTACGCCTCCAACTCACTGCTGCCTTCTCTTGTTTCTCTCCAGGAATGACAAGCTGAAGATTCACATGCGCAAGCATACCGGGGAGCGTCCGTACTGCTGCGAGCATTGCAGCGCCCGCTTTCTGCACAGCTACGACCTGAAGAATCACATGCACCTTCATACAGGCGACCGCCCCTACGAGTGCTCGCTCTGCCACAAGGCCTTCGCCAAGGAAGACCACCTTCAGCGCCACATGAAAGGGCAGAACTGCCTGGAGGTGCGCACCCGCCGGCGGCGCAAAGAGGATCCCCCTGCGCCGCCCATCACCCCACACGTTGGCCTGGACCTCACCAATGGCAAGATGGACATGCACATGTCTATGCTGCGCTACTGGGGCCTCCCTCAACCACACTCGGGGGGCGGCAGCCCTGAAGGGCCTCTGGTCATGGACCCTTCTTAGCACCTTAGTGACAGTACTCCCGCCTCCCTTAAACCCTGCAGAAGTGGATGGGGGGGTCTCAAGAGATTTTAGTTTAATCACAGCACTTCTGCTAATTCACCACAGACATCCTCCTTGTCCAACATCCCCTACCCCAAGAAAAAAAAAATATTGATGTGCCTCCTCCCCTCAGCCGCTCCTGCGTCCCCGTCACAATCCTCGAACTGTGGACTGACCGCTGCAAGTCTGACCAATCCTGGCTGGACTCTAAAAAGAAGGCGGGGCATGGACTTACAGACTTGGAGGGAGGAGGGAGAGGGGTCCAATTCTGAAAACCTCAGGGAACATTTAATGTGGTGTTTCTTTCCAAATTGGCTTCTCCAGACATAGAATAAGATATTGATAATTGCTATTTTTATTGAATGAGATATATATATATATAATATATACTGTCTGTATATAGAGAGGAAATGCACAGATATATATATATCAAAATATATATATATATATATTAAGGAGTATATATAATAAGAATTTAAATTGCATAGAGATAAGACAGAGAGCAATAATTTTTGTTTTTGTGAGCTGTTTGGGTGACGCTGCAATGGCGGTACGCAGTGGGGTGGGGTTATAGGAGGTGCGCTAGCCTCCCCCTCCCCCGCTCGTTCCTTGCTTTACGGTGCTGTGCCTTCTCTAATTGTATGAGTGTCTTGTTAGCAGCCCCCCGCTGTGCAGATTCCCCCATAATAAGAATATCGCTTTGCTGTAATGAAATGGTTAAAATGGACAGTTTGGGTGTTACCTCCTCCTCCTCAGACACCCTACCTTCCTTGGTGATTAGAGGCGCCTTTGACACGTACTACAGGCTTTCTTTTTCTATACGTGACGTAGCCACACAATGTCACCCAGTTCCCCTTTTAGAAAACTGGCGGCCGTTTGTGTGTAAAAATGTGGCTGCTCACACCTCTAACTGCCAGCTGCGTAAGTTTGCGTCTCTTTCGTGGCTACGCCTCCTTTTCATTTCCAAACCGGGAACAAAGATTCCATTCTCGCGAGGCGTTAGATACAAGCACTTAATTTGTCAGGGTATCAGGCAGTGGTATGCTGATAAGCTGCTCTTCTATTGCAGGGAAAGGAGGTAAATGTGAGAACTACTTGTATTTCTTTTCTTTTTTTTTTTCACTTCAGGTCCATTTTAGAACCATTTCCTGAATTTTATTTAGACTGGAGTCTAAGCCATTGATGTCTGTATTCTGGGGCTTTGGCCTAAGCAACCCCCTTATTCACTAACTAATTGTCCTTTTAAATTATTTGTTTTATTCTGCTCTATGAATTCGGTAGGTAGATGTGACACTTTTCTTTTTTTAGGTGGGGAATCGAATCAAGATTAGTTAGACTGGTCCCCATTGGCTGACGCCGCTAACAGGCCGATAGGTTTCGCATAATGATATGCAGGGTGGTCCTTCTGCTAACAGGCCGGTAGGTTTCGCATAATAATATGCAGGGTGGTCCTTCTGCTAGCAGGCCGATAGGTTTCGCATAATAATATGCAGGGTGGGCCTTCCCCTGCGGCCTGGTGGGCGTGGCCTGTGGGAGCCAATGTTTGTTTGTACATTAGTTAAATTATTATTATTATTATTGAATGTTTATTTTGCTCTATAAGCTCCAATACGGAGGTTCAGGGTAAGCGGCGCACATTACCACACTGTAAAGCCACGTCTATTCGATTGGAGGTGACTGGCTCACCCAATTATCCACTGTGAGTCCCCTATAGGTCTTTAAGGGATCCTGTTGATCGAGGCGCAACTCATAAAAGCACTTTAAGGGGGATAACTCAGCCGACAATTCACTTGTGGATGGATACAGATGGGCTTAATTACCCAGCAGCTTCTTAAATGTCTCAGTACCCGAACGGTGAGGTCTCTGCGGCCAAGTCCCGCCCATCTGCAGCGGCCATTATGAAGGAGTCTCCACCTCTGAATTACAGAGAATGCAGGAGGAGGAGCAATGACTGTGCCAGGCAGCGGGAACTGGGGAACGCAAGAAGCTGGTGTCCACCCATCACTGAATGACTACTTTTGGTTGGAGCAACTATTTAACGGCCACCTTTTACCATGAATTACGATCCTCTAGTTTGCTCCAAGCGGTCCACATGTTTTATAGGGTGATCATAGATCTTCATAGTTTATCCATTCCTTTGTCGGTAATTTCTTATTATTCGACTAATAATAGTTAATTTTAATTATTTAATTCCTGCTTTTGGACCAAGAATTTCGCCAGAACTGTCTGTTTCAGTTCCGGCAGATTATGTGTATTTTTGTAAGTCGACCCCCCCCCCCCCTCTCCCCCCATATACACACCCACTTCTGTACTGTTTACAGAAACTATAAGGACAGGAGAGGGTTAATATGACAAAGCGGTAGCACTCCTAACGTTCCAAATGCCCTTCTCCGTCGAAATATTCCTTGCGCTGCGCTCTTCCTCATCTCCGCGTCATATACCGGTGCTGCAAATGCCGTTTCTCTGCTTTTAATGCTGATCAGTTTTATCCCTCTGTCACACTGTATTCTGCTAGTTAGCATGTGCTATCTGGGCTCAATCTTGGATGTTGCAAGTATTTTATTTTTTCTTTTTTTAAAAAGTTTGGTTGAGTTTTTTGATAATTTAGATATTTTTTTTTTTTGTAAACTGCAGGACTCTGATGTTTAAAGGGACTCCGAGCACATCTCATTGGTATGCCTAGAGACTCTGACCAGTACTGCAAAGGACTTAAAAATGCATACCTTTTTGTAGCTTGCACTGTCCTCTTTCATTTGATGCCTGAATCGCCGTTCTACGCCAAATAGTTTTCGTTCAATTTCAATTTACAAAATGCGGCTGCCATCTTGGCTATGTTATAACTTCCGGATCACCCCTGTCTTCTCTGTTATAGAAGTGCATCACTGAATGAAGCAGGGAGAGGAAGTGACACGCATGGCCATTGCAAGAGGCTCCTCCAGAAGGGTCATAGCATGACTTTGTTGGAAGTCGTCTGGCTTAAAGGCATATCCATGAGAGGTGCTCGGAGTCCCTTTAAGCTGTCCACATAAGTTACATTTGAATTGTTTCATCCACTGAACGATTGTTTGAATCCAATTGGTCTGTTCACTAAGTCCTGCCTATTTCTCTTTGTTTTGAATTGATTATTTAATCAGAATGACTGGAAAATGTTGTTGCAAGTCCAACTGCAGGTTATTATTATGTATTTATGTAACACTGATCTCGTTCTGCAGCAGTTTACAGACTGCATAGTCATGTCACTGACTGTCCTCAGGGGAGCTCACAAGATAATCCTTACCATAATCATAGTCCATTGTCCTGCTGTTGTCTAAGGCCAATTCGGGGGAACCGATTAAAAGTATGTTTTTAGGATGTGGAATGAAACCTATGCTAACCTGGGAAGAACGTGCAACCTCCATGAAGAAAATACTCCATAAACCAAATCCAAGAGGGCTGGCCAGTACTCCACTGTTTGCCATTTTCCGGGTGGGTCAGAGTTGATTGAATGACAACTATAATTATTCAAAGGCGTACGAGATAACTTGCCGCCGGAAGACTTGGGAGCAGAATACAGCCGGTATGGCTGATCCTGCTGCTGCACAAGTCCCGGCCGTGTTAAATACTATTCCCCCTCCAGGCCGCCATGGATGGTGGGGAATGAAATAATTTGGCTTCCAGCAATTGCTGGAGGCCGAATTACAGTGTTTTAAAAGTAACTTCAGCTCAGTCTTCTGACGGCGCCAAAGTTACTCCCTGTGCGCTGCTATAGCGCTGTAATTCCTATTACGGCCTATGGTGGCGCCGGCTGCACCCAAGTCTCCTGCGCTGGATTCACTGTGTTCGATTTAAAAAAGAGTTGCAGTTAAAATTAATTTTCTTTTTTACAATATTAATCTATAAATGATTTAGTCAGTGTTTGCCCATTATAACATTTTTCCTCTCCCCAATTTACCTTCTGAAATTTAGCACAGGCGGTAACATCTGTAGTCCTGACAGGTGATCTCTGTGGAATCATAATGTTTGTTTATTGAGAGTTCTAGAGCCAGTAGAAAAGATCTCTGGTCTCCCAGAATGCTCTGGGGGGAAGAATTCTGCATGATCATCAGCCTAGGCTAAGCCTCATTTGCAGGGAGGGGCTACATACTAATATACATCAATATATAGGCTATATAGAGGCTAGTTTTAGCAACCCTATAGAAGTCAACAAGAAGTTTTCTCAGTAGGAGAAATATAGGAAGGGAAAGAAACTAATCTCTCTCTACATTAATTGTTGACAGAGTCAGATTGGGACTTAGTTTAATGAGTTTATGACATTCGTAATGTGAGAGGGCGTCAAAAACTTTCATCTCGATCAGTGCATCTGTCATTTATGTTGCCTGTTTTTGGACAAATAATTGCAGGGAAGAACCGAACCTTTCAGACTACAACCCAGATGCCAATTCTGTAAATACAGCTTGAATGTTTATAGCATTTATACAGCAAATGGCAAGAACTGGTAAGCTTTCAGCACCAGGCTTATAACATAATTAGGTAAGTTAGGTGTGTATATAAATCCACTGTTCTATACTAAAACAGAGTAAGGACAATATCTTCATGGAGTTTGCATAGGTTTCCTCTGAGCACTGAGGTTTCCTCCTTAAAGAGAACCCGAGGTGGGTTTGAAGAATGTTATCTGCATACAGAGGCTGGATCTGCCTATACAGCCCAGCCTCTGTTGCTATCCCAAACCCCCCTAAGGTCCCCCTGCACTCTGCAATCCCTCATAAATCACAGCCACGCTGCTGACAAACACCTTGTCAGAGCTGGCTGTGTTTATCTCTATAGTGTCAGTCTGCTGCTCTCCCCGCCTCCTGCAGAACTCCGGTCCCCGCCTGCATCCCTTCCCTCCCTGCTGATTGGAGGGATAGGATGGGGGCAGGGACCGGAGCTATGCAGGAGGCGGGGGAGCAGCCGAGACTGACACTACAGATGTAAACACAGCCTCACAGCACGGCTGTGATTTATGGGGGATTGCAGAGTGCAGGGGGACCTTAGGGAGGTTTGGGATAGCAACAGAGGCTGGGCTGTATAGGTAGATCCAGCCTCTGTATGCAGATAACATTCTTAAAACACACCTCGGGTTCTCTTTAAGGCTGCCATACACTGGTCGATTGCCACCAGATAGACCAGCAGATGGATCCCTCTGCGATCGAATCTGGTCAAAGAGGGATCTATTGGCTCCCTACACTGCAAACAGATTGTGAATCGATTTCACTGTGAAACCGATTCACAATCTGTGGGAAATGTTGGTGTTACACTAATACATGATGATAACAGTAAAAGCACAGATGCTGTTTCTCACCCTGAGCGTATTTTCTTCTGTCTCAGCCAGCTGCATGAAAACGGCACATTACTGGAATACTCTAGAATCACACTAACCTTGCTGCTTCCCATGTGATCTGTCCTTGTCCCCTCCTTTCCGATGACTCATTCTGTCTAGCTGGAAAGAAGACAGCATGAATGATCAGATAGGGATGGGATGATGAATGGTCATGAGGAAGTCGGGCTTGAGGGCGATGCAAACTTTTTTCATAAGGTTGAATAAGGAATAAGTAAAGATGTCCAGGGTAGGAAACCGGCTCTGTGCTTTTATTTAACATTTCTGTATCCGGATAAAACAGCAGATTCATGTATGTGGATGTATGGCTTCACTACAGAATTTAATTTTGCAGTTAAAGGATACCCGAAGTGACATGTGGCATAATGAGATAGACATGTGTATGTACAGTGCCTAGCACACAAATAACTATGCTGTGTTCCTTTTTTTTCTTTCTCTGCCTGAAAGAGTTAAATATCAGGTATGTAAGTGGCTGACTCAGTCCTGACTCAGACAGGAAGTGACTACAGTGTGAGCCTCACTGATGAGAAAAAAAATACTATAGAACACTTTTGGAGAGATAAAAAGGGTGAATAGTTTATAGATTGTTAGCTCTGGCATACTTCAATGAATGTGTCCATTGAGCAAAAACAATAAAACAGTTAAAACTTAAAAAGTAGATTTAAACATAAAATAAAACCGTGGAATATCTTAAAAAGTTATTTTTAGGAGAAGGAAGATGGATACAATTGTTTTATTTCATTCATTTATTTTCGCCTCGGGTGTCCTTTAAAACTGTACAGATTTGGTTCATTCACACAGTACTCTGTGTGTTCTTTGTATATCTGGTCTTTCCCTACATGCAGTCACTGGAACACCTTATTGTTAATTTCTTACCAATCAGTACAATTTTTAACCGTCCAGGAATGAGTCGTTTAGCGTGGGAATTTTTTGTTTATGTTTTGCCCATCCAGGACAGATAGAGAATACAGTGTGACAGAGCCTATTCCATGCAGTATAATGCATACCGCTAACAATACACTATATAGTTGTATATCCTATATATTCACACACCAGGCTTTTATGTTTTTATATTTTTGTTTCCTACAGTTTTAATTTTTTTTTTCCGACTTCGCCACTTGTCTGATCCTCCTTCTTCTGCTCCGAGGGGCACGGAATGTTGTTGAAGGGGGCAGGATCCCGACAGTACGGGCTTAAAGGACTACGATCGCAAAAAATTGTAAAATACATATAAAATGTGCATTTCTCTCAGAGTAAAATACACTATAAATTACTTTCTTCCTGTGTTGTTGTCACTTACAGTGGGAAGTAAAAACAAAAACAAAAAACTGACAGATTTTGGACTGGTCTGTCTCCTCGTGGGAGATTCTCAGTATTACCTTTATCTTTTACAAAAACACTCACTGGAAAGGTTCAATAAAAATATGACGGTGGGCTTCCCTACTCGTTTGCACACTATTTTGCAGTTGGACTGAGCAACTGTTGTTTAGTGCTTTTGTGAGTAAAGAAATAACCGAGAATCCCTCATGAGCGAATGGACTAGCTGAAAACCTGATGATCTGTTAGATTTTCACTACCTAGCAACAGCAACATAGGAAAAAAGTAATTTACAGTGCATTCTACTCTGGGAGAAAGTACGGTACATTGTATATGTAGGTGTTCAAAATGTATCAGTTTTTGACGACAGTTGACCTTTAGGTCTGAGCTGTGTTGTGTACATAAAGTGTGTTTGTGGAGATGTCTGTATATAGAAGGTTTGTCTGCAGGTTTTAGGGTCTGAATTTATAAAAACTGCGAATTCCAAAGCCATAAGCGGGATGATGTGTAAAATGAAAAATAATGAAAGTTGCACCCCCCCGGACCACCCGCCCTCCATTCCAAGGTGTGACAGCATCCCGGACCTAGCGCAGCAGACGCTCACTAGCTTGATCCCGTTCTGCAGGCCTCATTATAAAGATTAACTGTTTTATCGTTTTGTTTTCACCATTCCATCAATAACAACACCTGTGCCTATTTATAAAGCTGACTGGGCAATTTCTTCTAAAAAGTCTATTGTGCCGATACAAATGGGCCTCATTTATCGAGATCAGCGCAAAAATAACTGGAGCGAAAGCCATGCCCTTGCTCAGAGCCAATTTCAGCTGTCAACGGAAACGAGGATTCTGATTGGAGGAGAAATCTGGTCATTGCTCGGGGCAACCAGTTTTCTTTGCGCTAGTCTTCATAATCCAGCCGCAATACGCAGTTATTCAATCTTTGTAAAGAGGTCACAGAAGGGGCCACAGTGTAGACGGCTAGCAAAGAGAACCTGCCTAGGACGCCGAGACTGTGACAAGTTATGTTGTGTATGTCTGTGTATCAGATAAGATATATAATATTTGCACTCAAGTCTCATGCACCAGGCCCGAATTGCACAGGGGCCCTATATTCGTGAATACATAGATGATTACTTCTGTGTAGCATCTGCTCTGGTTCTGATACACAAACCCTTTCCGCACATGGGCGGGGTCAGCATGTGACGTGCTGTGTGCGGGTGATAGTTTACGTCTCAGAGAGCTGATGGTGCTGCTGCAGAACTTCTTGTGAGCGGACGTGTCACTGACATCTTGTAGGGTGACTCTCCGCCTCATTGCATTACATTTATACAAATGAACCCCACTCCTAGTTTTGGATTTGCCGGCCGAGGGGACGCAGTGGGCCCCCTTTGTGTTGTGTGTTTCTGTCCTTGCACTAAACTGATTCGCACGACGCGGTCCAAAACTGGGGGAGGGGCTAGAGAGGGCGGGTCGGTCGCTGAGGGGTGAGTGGTGTGCCTTCCCTTGTTGAAAACACTTTTACTTGAAGTTCTACACTGGTGTGACAAAGAGGGAATAATAAGATTATTTAATTTTTTTGCTTACTTTTCTGTTTTTGCTTTTTTTAATGAAGGCTAATGGAAAAAAAATAATGAAAATAATAATAAAAAAAGAAACTTTAGGAAACTGCTTTTTTGCCTCATCTTTCATTCATTTAAGGGCCTTTTTCCACTACACAGCTAAATCGCAAATCGCTAGTGATTTTTAAATCGGGTTGCTACTTTATCATAGAAATCATGAGAAGTATTTTCCACTCTAGTGATCCGATTTGCAAATCGCAATGGCTTTCTGGAGCAATTTTAAGAGGGATAATGCAATGCAAATAAAAAATCCCATAACAAAATTAATGAGAAATCGCAATCGCTGGTGTTCGTGATCTGCGATTGCTAGTGGAAAAGGGCCCTCACCTGGTTTCTGTGATTTTGGCTCAAAATGTGATCGGGCCTCTCGCTGCATCGATTTCTAGCTGATTCAGAGTGATCAAATCGGATGGATATCGCCCGGGAGAAATGAATACCGGTAAGTGTATGGCCACCTTTAGGCCCCGTTCACACTTGCGTTTCTGTAAAGAACGGACCGATCCGGACCGGTTGCATACGTATTGATACGGCTGCGATCCGGATCCGTTTGGTAAAAGAGATACAAACTATAGAAATATTGTTGGGGTCTGTGAGGTCAGCAGAAGGTGCACATGTAGAATCAGGTTCCTCCGCTGTGTAGGGCCTCACCGCCACGTCCGACATACTGCCAGCAGCTCCAGCACAAAGTCACTGCTGCTCCACCCCAGAAATGCTGGGCCCATGTGTCCCCATCCAAAATGGCCACTAGAAAACGCATAGGAAGTGGGGTAGAACGTCAGGTTTTTATAGCCAGTGTGTTCTGTGCTTTCCGTTTTCAATAGGTTTCTATGCACGGATGGTGCAATCAGGCTCTGGTCCGGGTGCGTCGGCCGGATGATCCGGACCCAAAAATAGAGCATGTTGGAAAAGTGTCCGGATCCGATCCGGCTCCGTTCCGTACGGAACAGACGCGTGTGAACGGCCGCATAGACTTTGCATTGCTATGCGGAAAGTCCGTTCCGTTTGTACAGTATACGGTCCGGATCCGATCAGGCGAATCTGGACAGCGAACGCTAATGTGAACCGGGCCTTAGACTCTTTAATTGCACTCGTATGGAACACTTCAGCGTGATTGTCAGGGCCAGATCTCTGGAAAGGCCACAAAGGCCCTGGCCTTGAGCAGCTGCAGCCTAAAGGGGCACCTGGACATGAAATAGGGGTTGTACATAATGAAAGGAGGCTGCAAATGGGGATCAACACATGAAAAGGGAAGCTGATGCCCATGCGTGTTGTACATGAAAGGGAGGGGCTGCAGTACATGGATGTTACACATGGAAGAGGGGGCTGCACATGGAATGGGAGGGGCTGCTGTACATGGATGTTACACATGGAAGAGGGGGCTTCACATGGAATGGGAGGCCTACCATACTAGGGCAGGGGTGCCGAACTCATTTACAAAGTGGGCCGACCTTGAACACTGTGACCTAGCTGCGGGCCAAACTCAATGTCTACTGGCCACATTTTAAAGTTCCCTGGTGTTTAATTACTTCCCTCCAACTTCTATACAGTTCCCTGGTGTCTAGTGGTCCTCCTCCCTCCCCTATAAAGTGGTCCTCCTCCCATACACAGATCCCTGGGGTCTAGAGGCCCCCACCCTCCCCTATACAGTTCCCTAGTGTTTAGTGCTTTCCCCCTATTTCTCCCATATGGCTTCCCTGGTGATCTAGGGCTCCACCTCCAATATAGCTTCCCTTGTGGTCTAGAGCGGGCCAAACATAATGCAAAGTGCGGAAACCCCTTGATGGCTAAATTTGGTCCGCGGGCCGCAGTTTTGACATGTATGGCCTAGGGGGGGAAAAAAAGTATAAATCCTGCCTTGGTGATTGTAGCAACCATTAGGCAAGAAAACATCACTAGAAATGTCTGAAATGAGTGTTTCATAAGGTATCTAGTCCCTCACACCACAGCTGAGTCATGTTTCTGCTGAACTAAAGTTCTGTGGTCTAGCTCTGTCTCTCTCACAAAATGGCTTCCTTCTTGTGAACTGGACAGGTTCCCTTTACTTCCCTTGTAGAGCAACAAGTCCTAGCGTGAACTTTCCCATGTCTGCAGTGTGCGTGTTTACCATATAGTCAACTGTTAGTAAACAGCAGCATCTGCTGGTAATTTGGTGAAACTGCAAGTGTCCATTTTTTTTCTTCTTATCCATCTTAGTATGCCAAGTACAATTTTGCCTTCCCAAAACAGATGGAGGGAATCTGAAGCTTGAGGTATATGGAGTCTGACATATTTATTTCCTTATAAGCAATACCAGTTGCCTGCCTGGCTGCTGGTCCTCTGCCTTTAACCACTTGCCGACCGCACGCTTATACCGTGCGTCGGCAAAGTGGCAGCTGCAGGACCAGCGACGCAGTACTGCGTTGCCAGCTGCAGGCTGATTAATCAGGAAGCAGCCGCTCGTGCGAGCGGCTGCTTCCTGTCAATTCCATACCTCCCAACTTTTTGAGATGAGAAAAAGGGACACTTAAGCCACGCCCCTGCCACACCCCTGGCCACGCCCCACCACGTCTCTAGTCACGCATACCATAAAGATTTCATAAGAAAAATATGTTGTTTTATCATTCAAACCACACTGGTCCTTTCTGTCCTGGTTCATTTTCCTTCATATTAACATTTTAAAATTAGTAATACATCAATTTAAAGGATGGGAATAAAGTTTAGAGTCAATCAAACACATTTTTAGTGGAGAAATATATATATTTAAATATAATGAGGGACAAAGTCCTGAAAGAGGGACAAATGAGAGGGAAAAAGGGACAGAGGGACAGGGCTTCCAAAAAGGGACTGTCCCTCTGAAAAAGGGACAGTTGGGAGCTATGCAATTCACGGCGGGGGGCTCCGTGAATAGCCTGCGGGCCGCCGATGGCGGCTCGCAGGCTAAATGTAAACACAAGCGGAAATAATCCGCTTTGTTTACATTATACGGCGCTGCTGCGCAGCAGCGCCGTGAGGCAGATCGGCGATCCCCGGCCAATCAGCGGCCGGGGATCGCCGCCATGTGACGGGACGTCCTGTCACTGGCTGCACAGGACGGATAGCGTCCTGTGCAGCCCGGATCACCGGGGATGAGCAGGTAGGAGAGGGAGGGGGGAATTTCGCCGCGGAGGGGGGCTTTGAGGTGCCCCCCCCCCCCGCAACATGCCTGCAGGCAGGAGCGATCAGATCCCCCCTGCACATCATCCCCATAGGGGGGGAAAAAGGGGGGCGATCTGATCGCTCTGCGTGCCCGCTGATCTGTGCTGGGGGCTGCAGAGCCCACCCAGCACAGATCCCAACAAACAGCGCTGGTCCTTAAGGGGGGGTAAAGGGTGGGTCCTCAAGTGGTTAATACTTTGAGCCTTAGACCCTGAACAAGCATGCAGCAGATCAGATGTTTCTGACAAGATTAGCCACATGCTTGTTTCAGGTGTGTGTTCCAGACACTACTGATGCCAGGAAGATCATCAGGACTGTATTGAAAAGATAAAAATAAGGCAGCCTCCATTTACCCTTGGTTTCAGGTTCCCTTTAACCATTTAATGGCAAGCATACGTATTAAAACGTCATTCTTTAGCCTATTAACGGCAACATGACGTTTTAATACGTCGCGCGTTCCCGCCGCCGCTCCGCACGTGTCCGCGCCGCTACCGCCGCCATTACCGTCGGGTTTCTGTGCTATGTGATTGGGGAAGAGGACCGGGCGGTCCTCTACCCAATCGCAGTGCCTGGAGTGAATGGACGTAACCGCGAACGGCGGCTACGCCCATTCACAAAAACAGGAAATTGTTACAGGTTTAATAAAGTGTGAAAAAAAAAAAGTGATCACTTCCTATTACGGAGAGTGTTCACTAGCGCCATCTTGTGGCCAAAAAGTATATTACACATACATGCACATACATAATATGAACATACACAGTATTAATAAATTAATACATTACACTTCCAACACCCCCCCCCCCCCCCAAAAAAAAAAAAACAACCCTTGTAAAAAAAAAAAAATCATCTTCACATAAATAAATAGTTGCCTTAGGGACTCAGCTTTTTTCAATCTATATTTTATGTGGGATAATGTATTTTACTTTATTACATAGGGGCTTGTAATTATGGCCAGAACAACAAAAAAACCCCCAGAAAAATAACACCTATATTTCAAAATAATATATTGTCGCCATACATTGTCATAGGGACATAATTTAAACGGTTTAATAATCAGGACAACTGGGCAAATAAAATGAGTTGGGTTTAACCACTGGAGAATGTTTGATTTTAATACTATAATGGATGAAATCTGAGAAATAATGATTTTTTTCCATTATTTTTGTATTTTTCCCATTAAAATGCATTTAGAATAAAAAAAATTCTTAGCAAAATGTACTACCCACAGAAAGCTTAATTGGTGGTGAAAAAAACGAGGTATAGATCATTTTCTTGTGAGAAGTTGTAATAAAGTTATTAGGGAATAAATGGGATTGCTCTGGTCCGTTAGGGTAAAAACCCTTGGGGGTGAACTGGTTAACGGCACATAATCAGGGAACTGGCCACACTTCTGACTTTGGCTGTAAGCTATACCGGTATATAAATATATAGTAAAGTCAGCCTTTTTTCACACTTGCCCTAAAGTCATTTAATTAAAATAAATATTAATTTCAACCTCCCTCCCCTTGCCTGTTCATGTTGCACTAAACTATGCTGCCACCATCTTGGTTTCTGGCAGCTAAGCCCAGGCTTGAAACGTAGGGCAAGTTCACATTTGATCGGTAAACGTATCCGTGGCTCTGTTTTTCAGCCTGGATAAAACACGGAGCCACGGATACCAATGTTAAAAATAACAGCTGTCTTGACTTAAAAAAAAAACGGATCAGTCTGCGTTCCGGGGGATCCGGATTTGCTGCATTTTCACGGCCGCACATGGATCCAAATACAGAGGGATAGTGGCTGGCAATAGGAAATCAGATCCCCCTCTACACAGGCAGTTTTGGACACAAATGGATCTGTTTCTGTGTCCCAGCCCTGCATGTGGGTGGGGTGAAGGCCGCCATGCTGGAGGGGGCAGCAGCCAGGATGGGGGTGACAGGATGGGTCCCCCGTCCCCGCTCCTCCTCCAGCTACTTGCGCAAAACCTAATGTATAGCGGCAGCGAGCGGAGCTTACCTTCTTCCTCCGCTTGCCGCATCACTTCCTGCAATGCTGCCCTCCGAAGTATAGAGGGCGACATTGCAGGAAGTGACAGAGTGGAGAAAGAAGGTAAGCTCCAGCCCCCCCCCCCTTGCTGCCGCTAGTGTATAATGCAGTGTATAATACAGTAGGTAGGACATTTTTTTTTTTTTTTTTAAATGGATACGTTTTAGGCTTCCTGCACACTGCAAATCCGTTTTCCGATTCAGATTTTCCCTGAATTCAATCAACAAAAAACGGAGGAAAAAACGCAGCATGCAGTAACGATTAAAAATCGGAATCGCATGCAGTGTGCAGGGAGCCTTAAATTGGATCTGATCCTGAACGGACAAGCGTGGACCTGGCCTTAGGAATGTGGGAGGGAGGAGTGTCCCTGTTATTTGCCCCCTGCCAGAATCGGGCTGTTGAACCTCATTTAGCAAAATTCTAAGTGTAGGCCTAGCTTCCAGAAAACCAAGATGGCAGCAGCCAGGCACATAGTACTGAACAAACAGAAAGGGGATGCAAACAGAAAGGAATCGCTGCACACAGCACTTGCATAATATAAAAGCGCTGCAGAGATTCCTAGTGTGTCCCAGACCTTATGCTCAGCGCTGCGTAATATGTTGGTGCTTTACAAATACAATAAATAAATAATGCTTGTACAGTGATTGTTCTAAAACTGCCACTAAAGCAATCTGTAGAGATCACTGTGCGTTATAAAGATTGGATGTCTATACATAAATTAGCTCCTCCCCCTCACCAAAGTATTTGTTTACATTTTTGTCACTGTTGGCAAGATTTACCTTCTGCCTATCTAGAAAAGAAGCGGTGGAAATCCCAGCAGATGGGCACCTAGCAATAAAAATCCAAGAGGTTAAAACTCTGTAAAACACAATCCAAATCTACAAGAAAAATGTTTTGTGGAACTGGGCTTTACAAGAGAATTGTCAATTTTGTGTCCAAAAAATGATGCACTGTAAAATGATGATGGTTCTCTGACTTTTTTGCCACCGTTCTCCTGGGCTGGGAGATCATTGAGGAAAAGAAATGGTTATCGTTGAGCACTACGAATAGTTACTTGTAAACAAACTTTAAATTAGACAGTGCTGCCTGCGGCAGGGGGGGGGTGGGGGTGTAACTTACCCATGCAGCTGCAACCTTAGCCGGCATCAACCCGGAAGAAGGCAGCATGGGAGTGATGTGGAATGCGAGTGCAGTGCATTGGTCAAGGCGGTGGCATGGGTAAATTAACCCCCCTCTACCATGGGCAGCGCTGTCTGATTTAAACTTCGATTACGAGTATCTACTCGCAGTGCACAACACTCCGATTTGCAACCCCAGTTCCGAAAACTTTGTGACGTTACAGGTAAGTAAAAAACAACAACAATGTGGCAATTTGCAAATCAAGTAAACTCTCAATTTACTTGAAAATAGCACAAACGCAGCATAGAAGCACATGCTCATTCGAAATCTGATGTCGGCAACATGTTTTTAAAAAGTTGGTACTGGGACTTGGTTACCACTGTGCTGCATCCCTTCTTTTACAGGACAACTGTAATGAAAGGGATATGGAGGCTGCCATATTTATTTCCTTTTAAAGAGAACCAGAGACGAAGCACCCTCATGTATTTTACCATATATATCAATGGGAACATGACAGTAAATACCTACCTTGCTCTCTGTTTAATTTTTCTCTGCTAAATTTGTGGTTATCAGCCCTGATAAGAATCTCCGACTGAGTATTCAGTCTAGCTTTTCCCGGAATGATTATAGCTGAGTCCGTCTTCTGTGATGTCTTTTCAAGCTCAAGCCTGCCCCCTTGTGGCTCTGCTTTGCTGCTTCGAGGATAAATAGCAGGAAAGCAAAGCAACAAGGGGGCAGACTTGGGCTTGAAAAGACATCACAGAAGACTGACTCAGCTATAATCATTCTGGGCAAAGCTAGACTGAATGCTCAGTCGGGGATTCTTATCAGGGCTGATAACAGGCAGATTTAGCAGAGAGGAATGAAACAGAGAGCAGGGTAGGCGTTTACTGTCATGTTCCCATTGATATATTGTAAAATACATGAGGGTGCTTCGTCTCTGGTTCCCTTTAAGCAATACCAGTTGCCTGGCTGTCTTGGTGATCCTCTGCCTCTAATCCTTTTAGCCACAGACCCTGAATAAGCATGCAGCAGATCACCTGAAATGAGAGGTAAATGGAGGCCGCCATATTTAATTTTAAGAAAAGCAGTTGCCTTGCTGTCCTGCTGATCCTCTGCCTCTAATATACTTTTAGCCACAGACCCTGAACAAGAATACAGCAGATCTTTCTGACATTATTGTCAGATCTGACAAGATTAGCTGAAGGCTTGTTTCTGGTGTTTTTCAGACACTGCTGCAGCCAAATAGACCATCAGGGCAGCCAGGCAACTGGTATTGTGTAAAAAGAAATAAGTATGGCAGCTTCCATATCCCTCTCATTACCGCTGTCCCTTAACAACTCTCCACAAATGTCTGGGAACTCAAGAGACTGCTGTAATTCTGAGTGTGACATGTAGGAAGAAAAAATAAAAGTAATACTTTTTAATGGCTAAATGATAGTTAAAATTATGATGCATGCTTTCTGGGATCTAGTCCCCTTCTTCAGGCATATTTCCAGATGTTAGCTGAAGTAAAACACCGATGTGTAGGAAAATAGTAAACATGAAGATCAGTGTGAAATGTTAATCCATTCTTGCCTGATATTGGATTTCAAATGGTCAATCGTTTCGAGTCAAAGTTTTACTTTCATGATATGGCGATGTTTTAAATAAGTAATAGGTAGGTCAATTTAAAACCTGCGCCCGTATCCAATTAACTTTTCTCCTGAGTTTTAACACCTTATAATTATTTTTGAGACTTTTTCAGAGTTAACAGGTGCTAAAAGTTTATTTTGTTAATAACTTGAAAATCTCCTGGGAGAAATCTCAGGAGAAAAGTTAAATATAGGCTCTGGCCTCTAGTACTATGGAGCCAGGTGGTTGGCGTTGCCCAGCATAAGCAAGTTCATCCCTGAAAGGGATGTTATCTGGTTGCATAAAGTACTTCAAAACCAGGGTGCGGCCTGCAAGTGAGGTCCATGTAGCTGTGGTCAGGACTTGTCTGGAAATGTTTATGATGAAAAGTAGTGATAGCATTGATTTCCTCCGTATTATTCTCATAAAGGGGTGCTAAGGCTGTACCAGGTGCCCCTGAATGAGAAACAAGGCCATACAATCATATGGAAATGGCGAGTAAAGAGGACTAATTGAGCTTGTGGATATAATGGTATCTAATCGTGGCTGTTCAGAGTTGATATTGGGTAAAATAAAATGTGTAGGCTGGTCCATACACCATAAAAAGAGAATAAATACCATTCCTGAAAGCGTTACAGAATTAGATGTAAGCGACTTGAAAAACATAATGATTTCCCACAGGGACCACATAAGAACCCTACAAGTGTTCCCCAATCCTATTCTTAATGTCCGCCAACAGTTCATGTGTTGCAGGAAACAGTACATATTCACAGTTGGGTAATTAAAGAGAAACTGTGACCAAGAATTTAACTCCCAATCAGTAGCTGATACCCCCTTTTACATGAGAAATATTTTCCTTTTCACAAACAATTCATCAGGGGGCGCTGTATGACTGATATTGTGGTGAAACCCCTCCCACAAGAAACTCTGAGGACCATGGTACTGTCAGTTTCCTGTCTGTGAACCTTGTTGCATTGTGGGAAATAGCTGTTTACAGCTGTTTCCAACGGCCAAAACAGCAAGCAGCAGCTACATCACCTGCCAGCAGTAAAATGTCACCATGTGATAAATGTCAGAATGTAAATCAGGGAGAGGAATGATTTTACAATGGGCAAACACTGACTGAATCATTTATACATAATTATTGTAAAAATTAAGCACTTTTTTATTCCATTATTTCCACTGGAGTTCCTCTTTAATGTCTCAGCAGTGCTGGTTAACTAACCTACAGTACATTCACTGATGGTGAGCCCTGAGGACAGGGTTGAGGAACATTGAAGAAGAAATACTGTAGACACCAAAACAGAGGTGGAAGAACTAGAAGAATCTTGGACCTTCCTGAAAATGGTCAACTTAAGTTGTAGGCTATAGTTAAGTTTTATTTGTAGGCTTTAATGAACAGTTACCCAAATGAACATCTTCTGGCAGGACACATTCTCAGATCTATTTACAGTAGAAGGAGCACAATGCAGAGAAACCCAAGTGTTCTGCTGAGATCTTCCATCTTCATGTAGCATTATCCCCACAGAAGCTGCTGATGTGTGATGGTTTCTCCTTCCACCTCCAGTGGTGACTCCTCCCGTGACTAGGCCTGACAACAGTCCCACACACCAATGCCTATAAACGAGCTTTATTACAACAAACCGGACTTGTGGCAAGAATTTTGGTTAAACAGGTTCAACTACAATACATCCAAGAAGCTCAAAAGTAGTAAAAGCAAACTGTACGATAACAAGATAATTCAGTAACGCCAGCATGAAAAGAATTGATGTTTATTTTCCTTATCTCATGTGAAAGGCGCTGCCTTTTAACACATTGGGTGAATGGAGCACGATACTGCAGCACAGCATAAGAATAAATAAAATGGTCATTCAGTACAATCAATTATTCTGAAACTGAAACAAGGGTGTAAGGAACAATGGAACCTAATAAGAACAATAACAAAAAGTGGATGGGAAGAAAGGACAAATGCCATAATTTGCAAAAAATACAAATTTGTGCATTTAATACATTAGCTAATTAACACAGAAAAAGCAATTGCACACTACTAAAGACAAACATACTGTATATATTCGAATACAAGTCGACCTCGTGTATAAGTAGACCCCAATATTCAACCCTCATAAGCTGCATTTTTTTATTGACTCAAGTATAAGTCTACCCAGCAAAGTTAATGGCTGCACTTGGGGCTTAATGATTGACTCTCGAAACGTCAATAGAATGATAGAGGCGCCTCACGTTATATCAGCTGGTGTTCTGTGAACAAGGATACACACTGCAGCCACTGGAGAGGTAAATCCTCAGCCTCCAAAGCTATAGATGTGTCAACAAATGCAGCAGCGCTGTATGGTACACCCTTGGATGAAGTGGTTCCACCTCCAGAGATCCCAATGTTAGGCTCTTCCTCTCCTAAAAGTGCAGCTCAGTGCACAAAAAAAGAGGATATGGATTCTCTCAGTGGAATGATAAAATGACAAATTTTATTGGAATGTATGGATTAAAAACAAAAGGGATCAACTCACATCTAGAGGGTCCTACTCCAGTAGGAACCCTCTTGGCAACAAGCGCTTCCCACTCCGTGTGGTACTACAAATAATAGCGATCAGTGTAGTCTTGCCCGCTCTCGTCCCGACTAGTTTCGGCTTTCCGCCGTCATCAGAGGATACGAGAGCGGGCGGGCAAACCACAAATATATATGCCTAGGTAGCCATAATTACCTCTCCCCAAGTCAGCATAGTTGCGAGTGGCATCCGCCGCTCATGGTGGGCACTTCCGATTCCCACGGATACTACTTCTGGTTCAAACAAGTGAACCCAACCGTCACTGGAGCGCACATGCGCTACACCATCGGACAGAGGCGAACGCCGGAATCTAATCGTCACTGGAACGCGCTAGCGTCCACACGCGCCTGCGTCCCATCACAGTGAGCGGCCAAAAGGCAGCGCATTGCGACTCTGCACGTATATCCACTTGCATATAGATGTATCCATCCATATGCAATGGTAAATATGCTGACTTATAAGGGAAGCATCATTTTCATTTAACATGAATAGAAATAACTATAATTAAGGGAAGCATCATTTCATTTAGCATGAATTAAATTAGTTGTGAATATAAATATAAATTTATATTTATATTCACAACTAATTTAATTCATGCTAAATGAAATGATGCTTCCCTTAATTATAGTTATTTCTATTCATGTTAAATGAAAATGATGCTTCCCTTATAAGTCAGCATATTTACCATTGCATATGGATGGATACATCTATATGCAAGTGGATATACGTGCAGAGTCGCAATGCGCTGCCTTTTGGCCGCTCACTGTGATGGGACGCAGGCGCGTGTGGACGCTGGCGCGTTCCAGTGACGATTAGATTCCGGCGTTCGGCTCTGTCCGATGGTGTAGCGCATGTGCGCTCCAGTGACGGTTGGGTTCACTTGTTTGAACCGGAAGTAGTATCCGTGGGAATCGGAAGTGCCCACCATGAGCGGCGGATGCCACTCGCAACTATGCTGACTTGGGGAGAGGTAATTATGGCTACCTAGGCATATATATTTGTGGTTTGCCCGCCCGCTCTCGTATCCCCTGATGACGGCGGAAAGCCGAAACTAGTCGGGACGAGAGCGGGCAAGACTACACTGATCGCTATTATTTGTAGTACCACACGGAGTGGGAAGCGCTTCTTGCCAAGAGGGTTCCTACTGGAGTAGGACCCTCTAGATGTGAGTTGATCTCTTTTGTTTTTAATCCATACATTCCAATAAAATTTGTCATTTTATCATTCCACTGAGAGAATCCATATCCTCTTTTTTTGTGCACTGAGCTGCACTTTTAGGAGAGGAAGAGCCTAACATTGGGATCTCTGGAGGTGGAACCACTTCATCCAAGGGTGTACCATACAGCGCTGCTGCATTTGTTGACACACCTTAATGATTGACTGCACTGCATACAGTATTGTAGCCATTAACCCCTCCTGTCCCTTAAAGAGACACTTAAGCCTAGAAAAAAAAAATCAGTTTTACAGGAGGGGTTAATGACTACAATACTGTATGCAGTGCAGTCATTAAGCCTCAAGTGCAGCCATTAACTTTGCTGGGTAGACTTATACTTGAGTAGATAAAAAAAACCATGCGCCCAGAAACACAGACCTAGAGCCCGTTTTTAAACGGGCTTAGGTCTACTAGTAAGTTATAAATAACAACACTGTTGCTTTGTTCCAAATCCCCTTCTGGTGAATTTTCACACCATGTGGATCACAAGTCCCTTCCCGTTGAAGTAAACCTCCAGACTAAAAATCTACTCAGCAGCACTAAAAAGGCTTGGTGTTTCTTTAACAGGTTCACAGCATCAGAACTTTCTTTTCTTACCTAAGCCTCATTTTTAGCTGCACAGAAGAAAACTGCCTGGGCATTTTCCCCCTGATGCTGTGCAAAGCATGATGGGATTTCTGATCGTTCTGCTGTTTGGGTGCATTTATTTTATTTATTTTTTTGAATTTGAGATTTGAAGCCTAGTGCGTGCAGCTGAAGGGGTGATCAGGACAAATGTGTCTCATGCTTCCTGTCCCCTCCTTTCAACCAAAAAGATGGCTGCCCTCATGAAATCACAAACCTTTGCCTGTTCTTTTAAAACAGGGTGGGTAAGAGATTATATTACCTATCTATTTTAATTAACGTAACTAATGTAACTTAATGACAATATGTTTGTTTAGGCTGAAGCTCCCCTTTAAGGTTGATTACCCGTGTCTCAACGCTGACAGGTTGATCTGGCCGGTGGTTGGTCAGGGTCTAGGAAACTGTAGTTATGCCCCTTGGTTAATCTCATTCCTTTTTTTTTGTTTTGTTTTTTTACAAAGAATTGACTTTACTTTTAATGTAACTTTCTTCTCACACAATGCATTTGGTCTACTTTAGTCCCCTATACTTTCCTAGTGGTTTGGGGTCACCCTGAGCTGCTTGGGCATTCTGTTGTGACAGTGGATTCGAGAAAAGGCATCTCACAGGTAAGGAAGGGAACAAACTCGGTGTTCTTTCTGTTTTTGTGCTGCTGTTGAGCCGTTTCCCTCCATTGCTTTTATATTCCAGTTTATTTTATTTTATTTTTTTTAGCTTTCTTGGCTCCTGTTGCATGCAACAGGAGCCCGGAGTAAGCAAGGTTTTATGCCAGTGCATGAGCAGCCCCAGGCCCCACAAAAGCAGGGCCCTTTCCAGTGTTCCCCGAAGGGAACCTCCCCCTTTGCCTTCGGCGCAGGGGGCTTTTGGGTCCTCCAACACCCGAAGGATAGGAGGACCCCAACCTGCCCAGTGGTTACCCAAAGGGCCTGGGCCATGTGGCCACCCACATGGTCCGGGTGGCTTCACCGAGGGGGAGCCGGGGCGGGAACCGAAGTCCCCAGTGCCACCGAGCTGGTCCCGACCTTGCGGCTGGCGTTATAAAAATCCTGCACCCTCCCTAACCAAAAGGCCGAGGAGCTGCGTTATTCGGCTATGCATATGGGCAGTACAGACCTAAGCTCCTTACTTCCACCCGGGATCTGCCACATCCCAGGTTTTTCAGGTACTCCTGGAGCGCCACTTCCAGGGGCAGTACGCCTATGCAAAGCCCTCAGCCCTTCAGCTTCGATCATGGCAGATCCATTCAGTCAGCCCCTGAAAATTATGAACCAGGACGGACACCTTTACTGGAGGATCAGAGGTTCCCATCTCCCCTCGATCACTCGTTCAAGGTTCCTTCCCCCGGGTGACCAGGCCGGGGTTCCCAGTAACATGCCTCCCTGAGACTGATAAGAACAGATACTACTAGTGATGGGTCGTTCGCGAATGAGCCGGCTCTTTGCTGCGAACGACAAGAGCCGGTTCTCAGTTTTAAAGGAGCCGATTCCTCAGCCGCCCCACACAGCTCTGCTTTGCTCTGTGATAAAGGGCGCTGAGGCATGCTGGGAGATGTAGTCCTCCTCTTTCAGCTTGTAGGAGTGTATGGGGCGGATGTATGGGGGGAGCAGAGCAGTAGCAGGAGGGATTGCCCCAGTCAGATAAGCAGTCATGGAGACGGGGCGGGGCTTTTACTACGATTCGGAGTGGTGTCTAGTGACATTTAATGAAGAGCCGATTCAGAGCCGGCTCTTTAATGGGAGCCGATTCAGAAGAGCCGATTCTCTGAGAAGAGCCGGAATTCCCATCACTAGATACTCCACTTGATCTTAACCAAAAGGCTGTGTTACCTCTTTCCAACCTCATTCATATTTTCCCGAAGGGCTTGTTCTGTCTCAATAATGCCTATTTTGGTAAGGTACAGACTAACCAGCAAGCTCATGGTGAACAAGAACTCATTGGAGTGTGTGAGGGGCTACAATGGTCCTAAAAGCCCCCTTACTAAAATGCTAAGAAAAACAAGTTTGCTTTCTTAAACAGAAAGAATTTGCGATAATTCAGGTTGGAGTGAGCTCCGAGATGTCTCCCAGAGCAACACTGCTGAATATATGCAAATTAACCATTGTTACCCTTAGAAGCTAAAGGTGTGTTAAGCTTCTAAGGGTAACAATGGTTAATTTGTATATATTCAGCAGTGATGCATTGTGGGAGACATCTCGAGCTCACTCCAACCTGAATTATCGCAAATTCTTTCTGTTTTAATAAAGCAAACTTTTGTTTTTCCTGGCATTTTGGTAAGGCACATGGATTTTAAACAATTGCTACCTACAATACTACTAAGTCACCACTAGATGGCAACAGTACCCAAAGCCAAGGGACTAGACATACTCCAATTTTATAATTTTGAGTCTTTGTGGAGGTTTTATTTGGTCAAAACAAATACAGTATGCTAAAAAACCTTGTGACATGCTCTCCCATTCACATGTGTAAAAAAAGAAACAACAAAAAACACATGCAAACTTTGCAAGTGTGAACACAGTACATCCATGCCGATCACGGCCAAGTACTGGAAGTGACTGTGTGAAACCTTTTTAGCAAGTCGTAGCTCACAAGCTCGGATCCAGGACCGGAAGTAAATAATCTCCCATAATTCAGTCTGGCCTTCCCATGGCATGTTTCTCTGAGACCTGTAGTGCAGGGAGTGGTGGGCAGAACACATAGGGCCATATCCTATCCAAGGTGATAAGTAGTTTGCAGATGTGAGCTACTTATCACCTTGCCATCGCACGAGGATTACCGACAAATCGTATTGCCAGTTTCAATCGTGCTGCACGAGTCGTGCAATGGCTGATCTTTAGGGAGCATTACTCGGCGAAAGCCTGAGCGATGCACCCATATCCTGGGCGGTGGGGAGCGAGGTTTAGCGCCGTGGTGCTGTCCTTCAGCTGTCCTCCCCAGACATAAGCGTGCACCCGCCGAAAATCCGCCGCTGTGTTCAATCGCTGCATCTGGGGGTCTCCTTTAAAGAGACACTGAAGCGAGAATAATTCTCGCTTCAGAGCTCATAGTTAGCAGGGGCACGTGTGCCACTGCTAAAACGCCACTATCCCGCGGCTAAACGGGGGTCCCTTCACCCCCCCGCAAAATCAACGACCAAATTGGTCGTAGATTTTGCTGCTCATAGAGGCAGGGCTAACGGCTGCAGCCCTGCCTCTCAGCGCGTCTATCAGCGGCGCATCGCCGCCTCTCCCCCGCCCATCTCAGTGAAGGAAGACTGAGAGGGGCGGGGGAGAGGCGGAGATACGCGTTGACAGACGCGCGTGGAGCAGGGCTGCGGCGGTTAGCCCTGCCTCAACCAGGAAGAGATCCCCGGCTGCACGGAGGGGATTTGGGGGGTAAGGGACCCCCGTTTAGCCGCGCGATAGCAGCGTTTTAGCAGAGGCACACGTGCCCCTGCTAACTATGAGCTCTGAAGCGAGATTTATTCTCGCTTCAGAGTCTCTTTAATAAGGAGGGCAATGTGCATTATTTAAAAGGGAAAAAAACATGTCAGCCTCCATATCTCTCTCACCTTGGGTTCCCTTTAGCAAACCAGTAAGGAAAAAATGGTAAAAGTGAGATACTTATCTAATAGTGGGAAGCTTCAAATGGTCCCCTGAATTCCACCCCCCCCCCCCCCCTTCCGCCTCGGACACTGCTGCTCTTCATGGGCATGCTCCCATTCATGTACACTACGCACATGCTCAGTAGAATGAAGCTGCTTGTGTACAGAGGCAAAAGCCATACACAAGAATCTCAGTTCTATTGGGCATGCATGGACCATACTGACACTTGTCCAGTACAGGGGGGACTTGTACACTGAGTCTGACCAGAGCATGGCCACAAGAACATTTCGATAAGCTCTTGTTGAATACCATCGCTTGATCTGAAGACTCAAGGATCAGGAAAACTTCTGGACTCACCTAACTTATAAATTGCTTCAGGATCACATTAAAGTGAAAAAAATAAGTTTAACTTACCTGGGGCTTCTGCCAGGCCCTTGCAGCCGACCTGTGCCCACACTGTGACATACCAATCCTCCATTCCCCTGCCATGGCTCACTTTTCTCCTCCTAGTGGAAGCCGACTTCTAAGTCGACCTCCACTGCGCCGTGGCCACGCGTATCCTCGTACGCATTCCCGCGCCCAGGAGCGTTCTGCGCCTGAGAAAATCTCTACTGCGCCTGCGCAGTATGCTCCCAGCGTCGCGAACGAGGATTGCACGTGGCCAGAGCCGCACAGGTGCAGATGACACCCACTACGTGAAAGTGAAAGAGAGCCGCGGCATGGGAATGGAAGAGCGGTATGTTTTTAGATCTTTCAGTTCTGCTTTAACTCAGCTAACCCACTATATATACAGTATAGATGTATATAAGTCCCCAAAAATACGCTGCTGGAGAGAGGTATAGCTGCCTGCAATACATACTTGCACTGGCTTCTGTGATTTCCTTATGCCAATCTTCAGTACTGATGACTGTGACAGGTTTACTTTACCATCCTTCCCCTACCTTGGTATTTCATAGGCAAACGCAGGGGGGATTACAGTTGCCCAGAATCCCCCCTCAGACCAAGGCCAGTGCAGTGTCTGGGGACAGGCACAAGCTGAGACACCAGAATATCTGCAGGCATCCTGCAGCACACAGCACTGCCCCCTTTCTTTCCCTGCTACAGTTGACTTTGGATGTAGCAGCAGCATGTGTAGAGAGCATGGAGCAGCAGCGTGTGTAGAGAGCATGGAGCAGCAGCGTGTGTAGAGAGCATGGAGCAGCAGCGTGTGTAGAGAGCATGGAGCAGCAGCGTGTGTAGAGAGCATGGAGCAGCAGCGTGTGTAGAGAGCATGGAGCAGCAGCGTGTGTAGAGAGCATGGAGCAGCAGCGTGTGTAGAGAGCATGGAGCAGCAGCGTGTGTAGAGAGCATGGAGCAGCAGCGTGTGTAGAGAGCATGGAGCAGCAGCGTGTGTAGAGAGCATGGAGCAGCAGCGTGTGTAGAGAGCATGGAGCAGCAGCGTGTGTAGAGAGCATGGAGCAACAGCGTGTGTACAGAGCATGGAGCAACAGCGTGTGTACAGAGCATGGAGCAGCAATGTGTGTACACAGCATGGAGCAACAGCGTGTGTAGAGAGCATGGAACAGCAGTGTGTTTACAGAGCATGGAGCTGCTTTGGGGAACTTAAAGTGGACCCAAATTAAAAATACAAGATTTCAGAAGTAAAATCTATTTTCTAAATTATAATAATAAATAGCAAGCAATGGGCAGCGCGCACAGGCTGCAAGTGAAGTGAGAGCTCCAGAGATATGCCCAGCCCCTTGGGGCTAAATACATACCTTGAATACAAATCAGATGCAAATTATGTGCTAACACTAATCTAAATTCTAAAATTTGAATGCAAGCTGACACCCCTGGAGGCAGCTAGCCTGAAGTATACTTAAGTTTTGTACAGCAGAAGGAAATGGCAGCGCTTCCAAACAGACGCTGCACCTGAATTGACTACCTGCACAAGTATGCAGAGCTCGACTAACGGGCAGGTTACACACCTTGCATTCAAAACAGGTACAGTAAAAGGGGCGTTAGCTTCAGCATAAGTTGTGCACAAATTATCCCTAATAGACTCTCCTACGGCGGTGACGTGCCCCAACAGGAGAGAAAAGTGAAGCATGTTCAAACAATGAAAATTGTCCAAAAAAGAGAAAAAAAAGGGTTAAAACCTCAAACTAATGTAACAGTGAAGCATATTCAACAGTGAAACATATCCAACAGTGAGCCCTAGCTAGTCTAAAATTAAAATCATAATCCTTACCTGGTGCAGCTAGCCATAAATGGTATACACATTTGTTCAAAAGACAGCAAGCAATGGGCAGCGCGCACAGGCTGCAAGTGAAGTGAGAGCTCCAGAGATATGCCCAGCCCCTTGGGGCTAAATACATACCTTGAATACAAATCAGATGCAAATTATGTGCTAACACTAATCTAAATTCTAAAATTTGAATGCAAGCTGACACCCCTGGAGGCAGCTAGCCTGAAGTATACTTAAGTTTTGTACAGCAGAAGGAAATGGCAGCGCTTCCAAACAGACGCTGCACCTGAATTGACTACCTGCACAAGTATGCAGAGCTCGACTAACGGGCAGGTTACACACCTTGCATTCAAAACAGGTACAGTAAAAGGGGCGTTAGCTTCAGCATAAGTTGTGCACAAATTATCCCTAATAGACTCTCCTACGGCGGTGACGTGCCCCAACAGGAGAGAAAAGTGAAGCATGTTCAAACAATGAAAATTGTCCAAAAAAGAGGAAAAAAAAGGGTTAAAACCTCAAACTAATGTAACAGTGAAGCATATTCAACAGTGAAACATATCCAACAGTGAGCCCTAGCTAGTCTAAAATTAAAATCATAATCCTTACCTGGTGCAGCTAGCCATAAATGGTATACACATTTGTTCAAAAGACAGCAAGCAATGGGCAGCGCGCACAGGCTGCAAGTGAAGTGAGAGCTCCAGAGATATGCCCAGCCCCTTGGGGCTAAATACATACCTTGAATACAAATCAGATGCAAATTATGTGCTAACACTAATCTAAATTCTAAAATTTGAATGCAAGCTGACACCCCTGGAGGCAGCTAGCCTGAAGTATACTTAAGTTTTGTACAGCAGAAGGAAATGGCAGCGCTTCCAAACAGACGCTGCACCTGAATTGACTACCTGCACAAGTATGCAGAGCTCGACTAACGGGCAGGTTACACACCTTGCATTCAAAACAGGTACAGTAAAAGGGGCGTTAGCTTCAGCATAAGTTGTGCACAAATTATCCCTAATAGACTCTCCTACGGCGGTGACGTGCCCCAACAGGAGAGAAAAGTGAAGCATGTTCAAACAATGAAAATTGTCCAAAAAAGAGAAAAAAAAGGGTTAAAACCTCAAACTAATGTAACAGTGAAGCATATTCAACAGTGAAACATATCCAACAGTGAGCCCTAGCTAGTCTAAAATTAAAATCATAATCCTTACCTGGTGCAGCTAGCCATAAATGGTATACACATTTGTTCAAAAGACAGCAAGCAATGGGCAGCGCGCACAGGCTGCAAGTGAAGTGAGAGCTCCAGAGATATGCCCAGCCCCTTGGGGCTAAATACATACCTTGAATACAAATCAGATGCAAATTATGTGCTAACACTAATCTAAATTCTAAAATTTGAATGCAAGCTGACACCCCTGGAGGCAGCTAGCCTGAAGTATACTTAAGTTTTGTACAGCAGAAGGAAATGGCAGCGCTTCCAAACAGACGCTGCACCTGAATTGACTACCTGCACAAGTATGCAGAGCTCGACTAACGGGCAGGTTACACACCTTGCATTCAAAACAGGTACAGTAAAAGGGGCGTTAGCTTCAGCATAAGTTGTGCACAAATTATCCCTAATAGACTCTCCTACGGCGGTGACGTGCCCCAACAGGAGAGAAAAGTGAAGCATGTTCAAACAATGAAAATTGTCCAAAAAAGAGAAAAAAAAGGGTTAAAACCTCAAACTAATGTAACAGTGAAGCATATTCAACAGTGAAACATATCCAACAGTGAGCCCTAGCTAGTCTAAAATTAAAATCATAATCCTTACCTGGTGCAGCTAGCCATAAATGGTATACACATTTGTTCAAAAGACAGCAAGCAATGGGCAGCGCGCACAGGCTGCAAGTGAAGTGAGAGCTCCAGAGATATGCCCAGCCCCTTGGGGCTAAATACATACCTTGAATACAAATCAGATGCAAATTATGTGCTAACACTAATCTAAATTCTAAAATTTGAATGCAAGCTGACACCCCTGGAGGCAGCTAGCCTGAAGTATACTTAAGTTTTGTACAGCAGAAGGAAATGGCAGCGCTTCCAAACAGACGCTGCACCTGAATTGACTACCTGCACAAGTATGCAGAGCTCGACTAACGGGCAGGTTACACACCTTGCATTCAAAACAGGTACAGTAAAAGGGGCGTTAGCTTCAGCATAAGTTGTGCACAAATTATCCCTAATAGACTCTCCTACGGCGGTGACGTGCCCCAACAGGAGAGAAAAGTGAAGCATGTTCAAACAATGAAAATTGTCCAAAAAAGAGAAAAAAAAGGGTTAAAACCTCAAACTAATGTAACAGTGAAGCATATTCAACAGTGAAACATATCCAACAGTGAGCCCTAGCTAGTCTAAAATTAAAATCATAATCCTTACCTGGTGCAGCTAGCCATAAATGGTATACACATTTGTTCAAAAGACAGCAAGCAATGGGCAGCGCGCACAGGCTGCAAGTGAAGTGAGAGCTCCAGAGATATGCCCAGCCCCTTGGGGCTAAATACATACCTTGAATACAAATCAGATGCAAATTATGTGCTAACACTAATCTAAATTCTAAAATTTGAATGCAAGCTGACACCCCTGGAGGCAGCTAGCCTGAAGTATACTTAAGTTTTGTACAGCAGAAGGAAATGGCAGCGCTTCCAAACAGACGCTGCACCTGAATTGACTACCTGCACAAGTATGCAGAGCTCGACTAACGGGCAGGTTACACACCTTGCATTCAAAACAGGTACAGTAAAAGGGGCGTTAGCTTCAGCATAAGTTGTGCACAAATTATCCCTAATAGACTCTCCTACGGCGGTGACGTGCCCCAACAGGAGAGAAAAGTGAAGCATGTTCAAACAATGAAAATTGTCCAAAAAAGAGAAAAAAAAGGGTTAAAACCTCAAACTAATGTAACAGTGAAGCATATTCAACAGTGAAACATTTCCTTCTGCTATAATAATAAATAGCAGTCTTTTTTCAGCTGCATGATGACTAATATAAAATATTTTACATTTATTGGAGGAACCCCTCCCTTCCTTTCAAATTGCCGGGATTTTCCCGGCAAACTGGTGGAGTAGCAATGGAGGAATTGCTAATGGCTGCCCCCAGTATAACCCTAGCTATGAAAAGAGAAAGGTAAAAAGCATGCACTGAAATGATCATAGGTTTGAAGGAGTGTTTATTTATCTTTGTATGTGTCAGTGTGGTGCAACTAAATATTTTTAATTAAAAAAATGTTTGGTTTGGGTCCACTTTAACAGAGTCAGGTATGAGCACAGCTCTGTGCTCCTAATGGGTGAATGCTTCACTTTCCCCTTCATTAGCAATGTCAGCTGTCCTCATTACTATCTGTATCCAAACTGCTCCTGATCGATCCCATTGTCGATTGGGAGCAGATCGGACATTTAGGAAATAATTGTCAGATCCTGTCAGTCGGATGGGAAATTTCATTATATGTACCCAGTAAGATGTCCTTCCATATTATTATACTGTATTGTGCATGGCTGAGGGAGACCTTTCAGGAATCCCCCCTTGAAAATCCTGGGTTTGCCCCTGCATTTCTCTATATTTTGCTGTAGAGCTGTACTCGTGTGTTGTCATAGCTGCTGTACACAATCTGGCAGGGCAGCCTGGGGTCAGAGCTGGTGTATGAATAGAGGTGTGTACACCCCTCAACCGTCCTCCTCACACCCCTTCACCCTCCTCCTGGAACACACAGCCGCCCATTCAGAGTGCAGAAAGCTCCGTGTGTGTCTGAGCTGTCTGGCCAGACACGGGCCCAATCCCATCGGTAACCAGATACCAGCTTGCCTTCACTCTGATTGGCTGCTGTGAGGAGGACAGACAGTTCTTATTTTATCCACTTCCATTTGCGACACCCTATTTCAGATATTTTTCTGCTACCAAAATGAACAACGCCACCCACAACACACATTTTAGTGACTATACCCTGTTACAACCCATACACATGTCTATATACCCTACTAGTGTCTGGTTGCTTCATTCACCAAATCTGCTTAAAGGCTCCTACACACGTGAAACTTAATGCACGACCAACCGCACAACATGATCAAACGCATGACTTGTTGCTTACACGCAGAGGCGGGACAAGGTCCTCCAGCACCCAAGGCTGAGACACCAAAGTGCGCCCCCCCATCCCTCCCACCCCAGCCGTCAACACACTGATTGCTATTAGACTAAAAGGTGCCACAGGGCCCACAACCTCCCCAACACCTTAATATCTAGTTATCTGGCTTGCAGTCACTGCCATGTATCCCCTTTTCTTATTTCTTTCTGCTTCAAACACAATTAGGAATGACAGCTGAATGAATTGTGCGCCCCCTCCTACACTGCGCCCTGAGGCTGGAGCCTCTCCAGCCTATGCCTCGGCCCGGCCCTGCTTACACGACTAGTATGTACACACGGACTGATAAACTAAGCAACCAACTAATTTAAATACTGCGTGCGCAACCAGAATGTCTGCATTCAAACACAAGTCGTTTAAATGACCATAATGGAGCAGGTTGATCTGCCGGTTGGATTGGGCAAACCAGTTATCAGTTGGACGTCTTGTCGTTTTCCAGCATACACACGCCCCAACTATCATCTAACAGACCAAGTTAAGATGATAGTTGGGCGGAATAGTTGCACATGTGTATAAGCCTTAAAGGAATACTTAAGTGTCCTAAAAAAATGACTTGTACTCACCCAGGGCTCCCCTCAGCCCCTGCAGCTGAACGGTGCCCTCGCCGTGTCTCTCCGATGCAGCTGGACTCGCCGGCGGCCACTTCCGGTTTGGCTGTCACCGGCCGACAGGCTGGGAACGCGGCTGATTAGCCGCGTTCCCGGCCGCAATAGCGCCTTCTTTAATGCTATTGCGGCCGGGAACGCGGCTAATCAGCCGTGTTCCCAGCCTGTCGGCCGGTGACGGCAAAACCGGAAGTGGCCGCCGGCGAGTCCAGCTGCATCGGAGAGACACGGCGAGGGCACCGTTCAGCTGCAGGGGGCTGAGGGGAGCCCCGGGTGAGTACAAGTCATTTTTTTAGGACACTTAAGTATTCCTTTAAGGAGGGCCCGAGGTGGGCTGATATAATTAAACAAAACCTAAGCTACCTGATCTGTGGGGCTGGGCGGATTAGGTAGCTGCCATCCACGCTGCTCTCCGCCACTCCGTTGGCCTGCTCTGGGTCACGACGCTGGAAGGAGAGAGATTTCTCCCCCAGCGTGCAGGGAGGTGGGGGGACGGCAGGGGGCGTGGTTAGGGAGAGAGAGCTGCCCAATGGCAGCTCTGGAAAGCCTGCAGGACTGCCCCTAGTGGGCGTTTGAGCAGGGAATCCCTCTCCTCCCATTACCCTCGGAGATAGCGACAAATATTGTCCCTAATCTCGGGGGGGGGTCTGTAGCGCGGCGGTGAGGGGTGCCATCTTCTAACCTTGCTGTAGCTCCAGGCAGCTTTCCAGCGTCCTCCATGCACGGCTCCCGCCACATCACCTGAGCCGCGTTGGGTCACGTGACACACCGGGAGCTGTGCTTGGACACTGTAAAGCCGCTAGGAGCTACAGGCAGGTCAGAAGACGGCACTGGAGGGCTGGATGAGTATTTTAATCCCTTAAAACCCCCCAAAACTTCCAGTTCCCAAGTTCCTGGTATTGGGACCTACTGTCTCTGTTTTTCATCCAATCAGCTTGTAGATGCCCGTTTTACCTGCAGTAAGTAAGCTCTAATCACCAAGAGATCACACACCAGCAGGTGTGCTCATGAATTATGCATAGTTTCACTGCCTATCAACAGTCCATGGAAATGAAGCCTAAGGCCTTGTTCACATTGCGTTCGGCTCGCGTGTCCACGTTGGGCTGTTTTTGAGGCATATTTTATTTTTTTCAATTCCCGACGCTTGGGTGGCAGATTCATTTTTGTGCTTTTCTAAGCGTTTTTTAATTCAGCGGTTTTGTAATTCACTCCCTGACGCAAGTCAGGAAGCGAACTCTTTGACCCGGAAAAGAATAAATACAATGTATTTATTCTTAAAAATGCAAAAGCAATCACTACACAAAGCGATTGGAACGACAAATTACTGTCTAAAAAAAAGCCTTTTAACAATGGCAAAAAATAATTGTACAGTTCACAGGCATATCAACCGGTTTGATTCGGGTGATACTCATGAGTTATCAACAGAAATCGTTAGATGCTTAACAATGTGTCTGAGGTGCGGCTGCGTGAAAAGAAGGAAGTACACAACATCCGGGAACAATGTGTACTTCTGGCGTCAAGAAGTTAGGAGACCTGTCAAGCCTGTAAGAATCTGAACACACTTACACGCTTCTGTGCTTCAGGACTGCTAGATGTCTCTGTGGTGGGGGGCGAGGGAGGCGGAGATGGTGGGGTTAGCAGTGGTGAGGGGATCAGAAACAAAGTGTGGCCTGATGCCGTCTGGGAGTTACCCATAGACCTGACAATTATGGGCAGATTCGATAGAGACTAATTTATCTCTAATCAAATCTGATTAGAGATAAATTTGTGTCTTTGTTGATTCTGTCCATACACTACAGGCTGATTCCTGTCCGATTTCAGCATGTAATCTTTAGGGAATCGGCTGAGTCCGCCCCCCCCCCCCCCCATGTATAATGTTCCCGGTGTGTGCATTTATATGTTAGCTGTCCAGTAGCAGCCTCCACGCGGTGTCCGTAATCCTCCAGGTGGCTCTCCGTGCACGCTACTGGCGCATAGCGTCTGATGTCAGATGCTACGCGCCGATGTCAGACACGATGTGGCAGTAGCGACGGGTAACGTATAAATACACACATCGGGCACATTTATACATTGCGACGGTAGCGACGGGTAATGTATAAATACACACATCGTGCACATTTATACATTGCGACAGTAGCGACGGGTAACGTATAAATACACACATCGTGCACATTTATACATTGCGACGGTAGCGACGGGTAACGTATAAATACACACATCGTGCACATTTATACATTGCGACGGTAGCGGCGGGGGTTTCGTTGTGTCGTCGCTCGTTCTGGAAATAGCCGCCGTACCGCCGCAAACTCGAACAACCAACTTCGGCCCGACATCTTGCGGCATGCACAATCGACCATGCGACCAATTTCCGTCTGGAAATTGTTCGCTTTATCAGTCGGGCATGCACTTGGCGGTACCAATTTTCATCCAGTTTGATTATAATAATCGAATTGGATGGTCCATTGGCCGCCAAGTCGCCTGATGTATGGCAACCTTTAGTGGTTCCATCAAGCCTAGCACTCACCCTGCTGCAAAACCATGTAAATGATATGCGAGATGGATTAAGATGTAATGGTGCCTTAAGGCCCATACACACGTCGGATTTTTCTGAACGACGGGTCGTTTGAACGTCCCGTCGTTCAGTCGTTCGCACGTCAAATCCGACGTGTGTACAGACTATCGTTCGCGTGATAAGACTGGTTACCAGCGATCCGCCGGGCGGATCGCTGGAAACCAGTCTTATCACGCGAACGATAGTCTGTACACACGTCGGATTTGACGTGCGAACGACTGAACGACGGGACGTTCAAACGACCCGTCGTTCAGAAAAATCAGACGTGTGTATGGGCCTTTAAGGTGCATACACATATCAGACTATAGTCTTTGGAAAATGAAAGATCACAGACCAATCTTACCACCCTTCATGTAGTATGAGAGCCATACTCTACACAGTCTATTCTATGGAGCTGAACTCCCTGTCAGAAAAAAAATCTTTGCAAGATGCTGCACACACAGATGCTGTACAGACACAAAAGATCAGTATCTGCAAAAGATCTGTTCCTGCCAAAAATCCATTCCTGCAAAATGCAATGATAGTCTATGAGATCTGCAGATCATCATACACACATGATTTAACTGACATTCATCTGCAGATCAAGCAATTATCTGCAGATCTGAAAATCCATCCTGGTGGATCTGTTCTGCAGATGAATGTCAGTTAAATCATGTGTGTATGATGATCTGCAGATCTCATAGACTATCATTGCAATTTGCAGGAATGGATTTTTGGCAGGAACAGATCTCTTGCAGCTACAGATCTTTTGAGTGTGTGCAGCATGTTTGTTTGCAGCATCTTGCAAAGATTTTTTTCTGATGGGGAGTTCAGCTCCATAGAATAGACTGTGTAGGTATGGCTCTCATACTACATGAAGGGTGGTAAGATTTGTCTGTGATCTTTCATTTTCCAAAGACTATAGTCTGATGTGTGTATGCACCTTTAGGCAAGGTAGTAATTTGGGGTTCCCCTTGTGGTGCTTTTGGTAAGCTGAAGTGGAGAGAGGTCAAAGGAGGTATCAGGAGGGCCTCTTAGTACCCACTAGGCCCCAAGCATCTGTCTAGGTTGACTGGTGGATAATCCTGCTCTGTATGTGAGGTACAAAAAAAAAAAAGTTATGCTTTACTCATCCAGCCCCTAGAAGCCTACCCAGTCCAGCACTAAAGTTTCACTGTCCTCCAGGCTGCCGATGTCCCCTCTGTAACGATTGCCGACCCTGGCTGGGTCGTGGGCTTCTGCGCTAGATTGCCATGTGCCTCACGCGATCCCGTCGCTGGCAGTGTTCTGCACTTGCACAGTCATAAAGATTTGAGGTGCGAAGCGCAGAACGCTCCTGGCCACGGAAAAGCAACTGTGAGATGCATGTCCAAGCATGCGCAGAAACCCTGACCCAGCGATCATTATGGAGGGGACAGCAGCAGCCTGGAGGACAGCAAGACTTCAGTGCTGGACAAAGAGTTCTAGGGCAGTGTTTCTCAACATTTTATTGGTATGTACCCCTTTTAAAACCCTGTACTTACCAAGTACCCCCTAGCATAGTAAACATTATCGCAAGTACCCCTTGACAAATATATATTTAAGCATAGTACATTATAATTGGTTCTAAACAATTTCCAAGCATTTACTATTGCTTTTAATTAGCTACAATACTAATTTGGTGTTGTTTAAATAAGATTTATCATTTTCTAAGGCTCTAAATTTGTTATTCTTGGATAGGTATATCAAGCCCGAGTACCCCCTGGAACCATCAGAAGTACCCCCTGGGGTACGCGTACCACACGTTGAGAACCTATGTTCTAGGGGAGTAAAGCATAACTTTTTGGGGTACTTTTCCGTTGTTACTTCACGTAACAAAAGTGTTAATGTAACCGATTGTAGGGGGAGGAGACCGAGAGCCGAAGCCGGCGGTTTCATCTGTTACATTGCCGCCGGCTTCATATTAATTCCATTAACTCACTTATTACAATATATTTGGCCACTTCAAACACAATACAATCGGTTACATTAACACTTTTGTTACGTGAAGTATTAATGTAATTTGCGCCACCTGCCGGATATGCCCGGCTAACGGAAAAGTACCTTTTTTTGTTTTTACCTCCTATATCCTTTAAAAGGGGTAATGTGGCATGTTTAACTACTTGCCGACCGTTTCACACCGATTGGTGTGAATGCGGCGGCAGCCCCAGGACCGCTCTATGCAGATTGGCGTGAACGGCATTCAATGCAGCTAGCAGATTGTGCGCGCCAATTCGCGCGCATCTCCGTTTGGAAGGCGGAGAGCCTTCATTCTCCCAGCGGCTATAGCCGCTCGGAGACTGTTAGACAGCGGTTTTTATTAGGCTGTACAGCGCTGCGATCTAAGGCAGCGCTGTACTGGGGACACCCGTGTGACACGGCTGTCCCCCTGGGGGACACAGAAGCGATCTGCTGTGATAGGCTGACAAGGGAAGGGACAAGAATAAATAATTGAAAAAAAAAATAGTAAAATGTAATCATAAAATAATAAAATAAATATTTACATTAAAAAACAAACAAACATTGGGGGAGCGATCAGACCCCACCAACAGAGAGCTCTGTTAGTGGGGAGAAAAGGGGGGGGGGGGGGGGGGGCGACGACGACTTGTGTGCTGAGTTGTGCGGCCCTGCAGCGAGGCCTTAAAGCCGCAGTGGCCCTTTTACACTGCGGTCCTCAAGTGGTTAAAAAGACAAAAAAAACTGACACTTACCTGGGACTTCTATCAGCCCACTGCAGCTTTATTGTCCCGTGCCGTCGATCCTCCGTTCCCCGCCGCCGGTCCAATGATTCCTCTAACTAGAGGGCAGCTGCGCGTGTGCTCGCTCCCGCGTGCCATGATTAGCTTACTGCGCAGTACAAGAAAATTTCAGACTGCACCTGCGCAGCAAGCTCCCGATGACGCACGCAGGAGCGAGCACTATTAGACGAATAATTACACCAGCACCGTCGGCAGGGAACGGAGGATCGTAGGAGGAAGGTTGAGGGACGTGACAGTGGCGGACATACGGCCGTGCAGGCCGTGCCGCCGCACGAGGGCCCCTGAAGTTCTGCTGCTTCAGGGGCCCATTAAGTATTGCAGGTTTTTTTTTTTTTATTTATTTTTTTTTTTATTTTTTTTTTTTTTTAACCTGGGGGGCCCAACTCCTGTCCTCCCCCCTCACCTCGCCCCCCCCCCCTCATGCGGCGGGAGAGCGGAAAATACAAGAAGTCTCCGGCCGGGGCGGCAGCTGCCGCTTGGTCTCCAACTTTGGAGACATATCGGAAACTAAGCAGCAGCTGCCTCTAGCGTCTGCTGCAGCCCCGGCCGGAGACTTCCTGTATTTTCTGCTCTCCCGCCGGCTGCAGCGCATACCGGGAGGGGGGCCCCGAGGTGAGTGAGGGAGGATAGGAGTCGGGCCCCCCACCCGGATAGCTACCCACCCGGCTACCTTACCCACCCACCCGGCTACCTACCCCGCTACCTAACCATCCACCCGGCTACCTACCCGGCTACCTAACCAGGCTACCTACCCACCCACCCGGCTACCTAGCTACCCACCCGGCTACCTAACCACCCTGCCGGCTATCTACCTGGCTACCTACCCACCCGGCTACCTAACCACCCTGCCGGCTATCTACCTGGCTACCTACCCACCCGGCTACCTACCCACCCGGCTACCTAGCTACCCACCCGGCTACCTAACCACCCTGCCGGCTACCTACCTGGCTACCTACCCACCCGGCTACCTAGCTACCCACCCGGCTACCTGACCACCCTGCCGGCTATCTACCTGGCTACCTACCCACCCGGCTACCTAGCTACCCACCCGGCTACCTAACCACCCTGCCGGCTATCTACCTGGCTACCTACCCACCCGGCTACCTACCCACCCGGCTACCTAGCTACCCACCCGGCTACCTAACCACCCTGCCGGCTACCTACCCACCCGGCTACCTAGCTACCCACCCGGCTACCTAACCACCCTGCCGGCTATCTACCTGGCTACCTACCCACCCGGCTACCTAGCTACCCACCCGGCTACCTAACCACCCTGCTGGCTATCTACCTGGCTACCTACCCACCCGGCTACCTACCCACCCTGCTGGCTACCTACCCACCCACCCGGCTACCTACCCACCCACCCGGCTACCTACCCACCCGGATACCTACCTACCCACCCGGCTACCTACCCACCCACCCGGCTACCTACCCACCCGGCTACCTAACCACCCTGCCGGCTATCTACCTGGCTACCTACCCACCCGGCTACCTACCCACCCGGCTACCTAGCTACCCACCCGGCTACCTAACCACCCTGCCGGCTATCTACCTGGCTACCTACCCACCCGGCTACCTAACCACCCTGCCGGCTATCTACCTGGCTACCTACCCACCCGGCTACCTACCCACCCACCCGGCTACCTACCCACCCGGATACCTACCTACCCACCCGGCTACCTACCCACCCACCCGGCTACCTACCCACCCGGCTACCTAACCACCCACCCGGCTACCTACACACCCACCCGGCTACCTACCTACCCACCAGGCTACCTACCTACCTACCCACCCGGCTACCTACCAACCCACCAGGCTACCTACCCACCCACCCAGCTACCTAACCACCCACCTACCCACCCACCAGGCTACCTACCCACCCGCCTACCCAGCCACCCACCAGGCTACCCACCCGGCTACCCAGCCACCCACCAGGCTACTTACCCACCCGGCTAAGGGCTACCTACCTACCCACCCGGCTGCCTACCTACCCACCAGGCTACCTATCCACCCAACCACCCATGGGAGCTGCGCGCCGGATGGAGGCTGGGACAGGAGGTCTGCTGCTGCAGGTGAGTAAATGTTTTTTTTTTATTATTTATTTTAGCAGGTGTATGTTCTGGGCAGGTCTGCCACATGATTGCGTGTATGTTCTGGGCAGGTCTGCCACATGATTGCGTGTATGTTCTGGGCAGGTCTGCCACATGATTGCATGTATGTTCTGGGCAAATTTGCTACATGATTGCATGTGTTTTCTGGGCAAATCTGCCGACATGATTGCACGTATTTTCTGGGCATATCTGCCGACATGATTGCAGGTATTTTCTGGGCATATCTGCCGACATGATTGCAGGTATTTTCTGGGCATATCTGCCGACATGATTGCAGGTATTTTCTGGGCATATCTGCCGACATGATTGCAGGTATTTTCTGGGCATATCTGCCGACATGATTGCACGTATTTTCTGGGCATATCTGCCGACATGATTGCACGTATTTTCTGGGCATATCTGCCGACATGATTGCACGTATTTTCTGGGCATATCTGCCGACATGATTGCACGTATTTTCTGGGCATATCTGCCGACATGATTGCACGTATTTTCTGGGCATATCTGCCGACATGATTGCACGTATTTTCTGGGCATATCTGCCGACATGATTGCACGTATTTTCTGGGCATATCTGCCGACATGATTGCACGTATTTTCTGGGCATATCTGCCGACATGATTGCACGTATTTTCTGGGCATATCTGCCGACATGATTGCACGTATTTTCTGGGCATATCTGCCGACATCATTGCACGTATTTTCTGGGCATATCTGCCGACATCATTGCACGTATTTTCTGGGCAAATCTGCCGACATGATTGAATGTATTTTCTGGGCAAATCTGCTCACATTATGTGTATTTTCTTGAGAAAACCTGCACAATTATGTGAATTTTCTGGGGAAAGGGTCACCAAAACTTGGGCCCACTGTCTTTGCGTTGCACTTTTCAAGGGAACCTGAGGTGAGAATAATATTGAGGCTGCCATATTTCTCTCCTTTTAAGCAATACCAGTTGCCTGGTTGCCGTTCTGGTCCTCTGCCTCTTATTCTTTCAACCATAGACCCTGAACAAGCATGCAGCAGGTCAGGGGTTTCTGACAATATTGTCAGAACTGAGAAGATTAAGCTGCATGCTTGTTGCTGGTGTAATTCAGTTTATTACTGCAGCCAAATAGATCAGCAGGGCCGCCAGGCAACTAGTATTGTTTAAAAGGAAATAAATATGGCAGCCTCCATATCACTCTCACCCCGGGATCACTTTAAATTACAGTTAGCTCCGCCCTTATCCGGTCATTGCCACGCCCATTTTTTGCCGCGGCGCTAGGCGCCGCAGGTTCTATCCACGCCCATTTTTTGCCGCGGCGCGCTTTGCGCGCCGCAGGTTATAGCTGCACCCATTTTTGGGCGCGGCGCGCTTCGCGCGCCGCAGGTCAGGAGGGCCCACAATTGATATTTTGCACAGGGGCCCACTGCTGCCTGTGTCCGCCACTGGTGACAGCTACAGGTGGCTTATAGAAGCCCCAGTTGAGTGTCATTTTTCTGTTTTTTAAACATTCTGAGAAATCCTTTAAGCCTGGTACACACATCCAATATTAATTGGCAAATTTTACCACATCCATGTAGTATGTAGTTGTGTGTGTACCAGGCTTTAGGTAATGACAGGTGAGGTTCAGGAACAGGTACTCCTCCCCTACCTGTCAGCGCCTCACCTGCTCAGAACCACCTCAAAGCATGCGGAGTACCGTCCCAAGTGTTCCCGCCCCCACAGGCCACGCCCACCACCTGTCTCAGGACCGCAGGTCAGTCATGGAATGTTATCTGTGGCGGGAGCCACGTGTGTTGTCTGTAGCTCCGCAGTTACGCACGCACTTTAGCTCTTTCCCTCTCACCCCAGTCAGTCAATGCAGCTCCTCTACCGGCAACAGCCTATGGCGCTGCGTAATCTCTCAGCAGCAGTCAGTCAGCACCGTGGCTCCTCCTACGGCTTGTGTGCAACGTTAGCCCCTCCCTCGGCCGCTGTCATTCAGTGGCGTAGCTCCTCCCTCTACGCTAGAGTGCGCTCATCTCGCTTGGTAGAGCTCCTCCCCCTGTATGGGTGTGCGCTGTGGCTCCTCCCTTGGCCTATCTCTGTCAGTGGACTGAGCTGTGGACGGTCGCTCCGCCCTCAGCCGCAGGCAATCAGTGTGGTGTAGCTCCCCCCTGCTCGGTTTGGGCTCCTCCCCGCAGTGAGTCGGGCGGGCGAGCCGGTGTGTTAGTTAGTTGGTCAGTGCTCAGTGCTGCTTCTGCTGGAAGATGGGGGGAGAGTGTTGGGTTCGGTTCATTCTCCCTCTTCTGTCCGTATATGTGGAGCGGAGCTCGGGGACTCCAGCAGGTTAGTGTACTGGAATGGGGGCGGCTGTAAGTGTGATAGAGACAGGGTGACAGGCTGACAGTGAGTGTGATAGAGAAAGGGTGACAGGCTGTATGTGAGTGTGACAGGCTGAGAGTGAGTATGATAGAGACAGGGTGACAGGCAGTATGTAAGTGTTACAGGCTGTGAGTATGTAAGTGTGACAGTATGTGAGTGTGATAGACAGGGTGACAGGCTGTATGTGAGTGTGATAGCGATAGGGGGACAGGCTGAGAGTGAGAGTGATAGAGACAGGGTGACACGCTGAGAGTGAGAGTGATAGAGACAGGGTGACACGCTGAGAGTGAGAGTGATAGAGACAGGGTGACAGGCTGAGAGTGAGAGTGATAGAGACAGGCTGACAGTGAGTGTGATAGAGGCAGGGTGACAGGCTGAGAGTGAGTATGATAGAGACAGTGTGACAGGCTGTATGTGAGTGTGACAGGCTGACAGTGAGTGTGATAGAGACAGGGTGACAGGCTTACAGTGAGTGTGATAGAGACAGGGTGACAGGCTGACAGTGAGGGTGACAGGCTGACAGTGAGTGTGATAGAGAAAGGGTGACAGGCTGTATGTGAGGGTGACAGGCTGAGAGTGAGTGTGATAGAGACAGGGTGACAGGTTGTATGTGAGGGTGACAGGCTGAGAGTGAGTGTGATAGAGACAGGCTGACAGTGAGTGTGATAGAGACAGGGTGACAGGCTGTATGTGAGGGTGACAGGCTGAGAGTGAGTATGATAGAGACAGGGTGACAGGCTGTATGTGATTGTGATAGCGACAGGCTGAGAGTGAGAGTGATAGAGACAGGTTGACAGGCTGACAGTGAGTGTGATAGAGAAAGGGTGACAGGCTGTATGTGAGTGTGACAGGCTGAGAGTGAGTATGATAGAGACAGGGTGACAGGCTCTATGTAAGTGTTACAGGCTGTGAGTATGTAAGTGTGACAGTATGTGAGTGTGATAGACAGGGTGACAGGCTGTATGTGAGTGTGATAGCGATAGGGGGACAGGCTGAGAGTGAGAGTGATAGAGACAGGGTGACAGGCTGAGAGTGAGAGTGATAGAGACAGGGTGACAGGCTGTATGTGAGTGTGATAGAGACAGGGTGACAGGCTGTATGTGAGAGTGACAGGCTGACAGTGAGTGTGATAGAGAAAGGGTGACAGGCTGAGAGTGAGTGTGATAGAGACAGGGTGACAGGCTGTATGTGAGGGTGACAGGCTGAGAGTGAGTGTGATAGAGACAGGGTGACAGGCTGACAGTGAGTGTGATAGAGACAGGGTGACAGGCTGACAGTGAGTGTGATAGAGACAGGCTGTATGTGAGGGTGACAGGCTGAGAGTGAGTGTGATAGAGACAGGGTGACAGGCTGACGGTGAGTGTGATAGAGACAGGGTGACAGGCTGTATGTGAGGGTGACAGGCTGAGAGTGAGTGTGATAGAGACAGGGTGACAGATGTTCCGACGAAATAATCTACACGTCGAATCAGCCTACATTCACTATCAAACGTATACCAGGCGAGGCTGACAGTGAATGTGATAGTGACAGGCTGACAGTGAGTGTGATAGAGACAGGGTGACAGGCTGTATGTGAGGGTGACAGGCTGAGAGTGAGTGTGATAGAGAGAGGGTGACAGGCTGGATGTGCGTGTGACAGGCTGACAGTGAGTGTGATAGAGACAGGGTTACAGGCTGAATGTGAGTGTGACAAGCTGAGAGAGAGTCTGATAGAGAAAGGGTGTGAGGGGCTGAGTGTCAGTATGATTGGCTGTTTATGAGGGGGACTGGCCGAGTGTCAATATGATGAGTTGAGTGTGAAAGGTTGAAAGTAACGGGCTGAGTGTCAGTATGATGGGTTGTTAGGGTGACAAGCTGGGTGTGAGGGTGACAGGCTAAGGTTACAGAGCTGAGTGTGAATGACAAGCTGTGTGTGAGGGGCTGAGGGTTACAGGCTGAGTGTCAGTATGATGGGTTGTGAGGGTAATGGGCTGAGTGTGAGGGTGACAGGCTGAGGCCCAAAGTAACGGGCCGAGTGTCAGTATGACAAGTTGAGTGTGACAAGCTGTGTGTTAGGATGACAGGCGGAGAGTAACGGGCTGGGTGTGAGGGTGACAGGCTGAGGGTTACGGGTTGAGTGTGACGGGCTGTATGTGGGGGGGACAGGCTGAGGGTAACGGCCTGAGTGTGAGTATGGCCCCTATTCACTTTTTTCTCCTAAGTGCTATTTTCACACCTTATCAATAAAATGACTTTAAGGGCCCGTTTCCACTTCCACAATGCGATCACCGCTTCGCAAGGAAAATGCAACCAATTCACGTCAATGGAGTAGTTTCCATTAACACAAATTTCCCTACGTGATCTGGCATGATGCAACGCGGGGGAAATTATGGATAACATGCTTCAGTTTTCCGCTGCATCAGATTCCCCATTGCTGCTGACGGGAAGCTGCATGATACTGCATCTGGATATCCGTCCGGCGGACAGAAGTGCTCGCGGCTGGATGTTATGCGACATGATTGTCGCATCACATCCTTAACCGCTTAACGACCAGCTAACGCTAATAAGCGGCGGCTGGTCGTTTGTGGTCTTACATGGAGGCCGTTCCATGTCAGTTCATGGAGGGTGTCTCCATGAGCTGCCTGCGAGCCTCCGATCGCGGCTCGCAGGCTAATTGTAAACACACGGGAAAGAAATCCCCGCTGTTTACATCAATACGGCGCTGCTGCACAGCAGCGCCATAAAGGAGATTGGCGATCCCCTGCCTCTGGTCGGGGATCGCCGCCGTGTGATAGGCTGAAGCCTATCAGAGGCGGCGCAGGACGCATCGCCGTCCTGTGCAGCCCATGGAGGGAGAGGGAGGAATTGTGCTGCGGAGGGGGGCTTTGAGGAGCCACGGCCACTCGGCTCGGCCACACGGAGCGGCGGCGATCAGACCCCCCCCCAGCAGGTCATCCCCCTAGTGGGGAAAAAAGGGGGGAAGTCTGATCGCCCTGCCATTTACACGATCTGTGCTGCGGGCTGGAGAGTCCACGCAGCACAGATCTACAAAACATAGCCCGGTCCTTAAGTGGTTTTAACGCTATGGTCACATTATATCCTCAACTCTAGTGGAAATGGGTCTTTAACCTGCCTGGCGTTCTATTAAGATCGCCAGGCTGGCGATCGGACGTTTTTTTTTTAATAAAAAAAAAACTATTTCATGCAGCCAACTGAAACTTGGCTGCATGAAAGCCCACTAGAGGGCGCTCCTAATCCGCACTGCTGATCGCCTCCGGCGATCAGACGTAACAAGACTGGCCGCGATGAGCGGCCCTTCTTGTTTTGCTTTCCTCGTCGCCATGGCGACGAGCGGAGTGATGTCATGGACGTCAGCCGACGTCCTGACGTCAGCCGCCTCCGATCCAGCCCTTAGAGCTGGCCGGAATTGTTTGGTCCGGCTGCGCTGGGCTCGGGCGGCTGGGGGGACCCTCTTTTGCCGCTGCATGCGGCGTATCGCCACGCTGCGGCGGCGACCAGGTAGCACACGCGGCTGGCAAAGTGCCGGCTGCGTGTGCTCCTTTTTATTTCATTGAAATCGGCCCAGCAGGGCCTGAGCGGCACCCTCCGGCGTCTCTGGACGAGCTCAGCTCGTTCAGAACGCTCAGGAGGTTAAGCCACCAGCAAGCAAGAAAATACTCAGAATAATTTTAACAGTACCTTTTCTCCTTCTTTTTGGTACTTTTTAATTTGCTAAAAAGTTATTTTAAACTTAGGAGAAAAAGTGAGTTGCATATGGGCCAGTGTGTGGTAGTGGAGGTGCCTGGGTGATCTCCGGGCGTGGATAGGATTGCACTCTTGATTCTTGACAGTGGTGTGTGAGCACTAGCACTGGTGTAGGGAACATGCTCGGGCAGCGTGCGCTGTCCCGTGGTGATAGATTAAGCTCCGCCTTTCATTGTTCTGATAATTGGGAGTACAAATTTGTGCTGCTGTTGAGCAGCCCAGCGCCTGACTGGCAGAAATTCCTCTCTGCTCCCAAATATGCTTCTGATCTGTAAGTTGCCTAAACTTGATTGTATGTGAATTGATCAAATTAGTGTCAGTGGACTATCGCTACAGATTAGGTCAAAGTGATCAAATCTACTGGAAAAAGTACCCATTTTTTGACTACCTGTTTTATGGGAAATTGAGTGCACCTGTCGGGTCATAGAAGCGCCAACTGTAGAATTCAGGAAGCATTCATCTCGATGGATGACCCTCCTGTGATGATAGTATGAAAAGCCACAGAAGTGTTCGAGAATTGCTGATGTTTGAGTGTGAGGCCTGTACCCACCTCGCGATTTTACCAATTTTGGTTTTCTATTTAGTGGATGTGCAGGGATTAAAAAAAAAAAAAAAAAAAAATTATTCTAAAAATACAGATATTCATATTTGCCAAAAAATAAATAAACACTTTGGGAGTGTTCACAGCCCACCAACAGAAATCTCTGTTGGTGGGCAGAAAAGGGGGGGGAGAATCACTTGTGTGCTGTGTTGTACGGCCCTGCGGCGAGGCCTTAAAGCTGCAGTGGCCTATTTTGTAAAAAAATGGCCTGGTCTCTAGGAGGGTTTAAAGGGAACATAAACTGAGAAGGATATAGATTTTTCCTTTTAAAATAATAACAGTTGCCTGACTCTCCTGCTGATCCTCTGTCTCTAATACTTTCAGCCACAGCCCCTCAACAAGCATGCATATCAGGTGTTCTGACTGAAGTCAGGCTGGATTAGCTGCATGCTTGTTTCAGGTGTGTGATTCAGCCACTACTGCAGCCAAAAAGATCAGCAGGACCGCCAAGCAACTGGTATTGTTTAAAAGGAAACATCCATATGCCCCTCAGTTTAGGTTCCCTTTTAAGACCGCGGCCCTCAAGAGGTTAATAGGAAATAAATATGGCAGCCTTCATATCCCGCTCGGGTTGCTCCAACTGGTCAGCAGTCAACTTCTGTCGTCATGTGATATTGGTGACAAGGTTAGTGGGCACTGGTCTAGTGACACCAGCAGGAACAGCGTGAGAATTAGGAGTGGGCACAATTTATGGCTATCTATCTCTCCATAAGAAATTGCCCACGGATTCAGTTTTAAATATTTTGGAAAGCCACCTGACAAGCACTGTAACAACTTATAGTAAGATGCAGTAAATTATTCAGGTTACTACTTTTACATGAATTGTCCTGTTTTCTGTCTCAGAAACACTTCCTATAGCTGTGTAGCTCCGCCTTCTCAGTGATGTTTAGCCTAGGCTGATTTGCCATGTGAGATTCTTCCCCAGAGCATTCTGGGAGTTCAGGAATACTTTGTGCTGGCTTCAGAACTTTCAGTAACCAAACATTCTGCAGAGATCACCTAACAGGACTAAAGATGTCACCACCAGTGATAAATTTCAGATTGTTCATTGGGGCGAGCAAAGATTTTACAGTGGGAAAACGCTGATTAAATAATCTATCGATGCTTATTTATTTTACAATATGCAATTTTATTCATTACATTTTTCCTATGGTTCCACTCTAAAATGCTGTTTGTTAAAGTGCTCATTACACTGCAGGGCCATGTTTTTACAGGTGCCTCATATAAGAACGTGTTGCCCTATGGCTATCAATTTACTTGACAACTGAAGTGAGAAGACTATGGAGGCTGCCATGTTTATTTCCTTTTAAACAATACCAGTTGCCTGGCAGCCCTGCTGGTCTGTTTGGCTTCAGAAGTGTCTGAATCACACCAGAAACAAGCATGCAGCTAATCTTGTCAGATCGGGCAATAATGTCAGAAACATCTGATCTGCTGCATACTTGTTCAGGGCCCATGGCTGAAAGGATTAGAGGCAGAGGATCAGCAGGGCTGCCAGGCAACTGGTATTGCTTAAAAGTAAATTAGCATGGTAACCTCCATATACCTCTCTCTTCAGTTGTCTTTTAACTCTGTGAATCTAAAGCAACATAGACAGTTGATGTTTTCGGTACTGTATTCAAAGCAAACCTGTAAGGAGAAAAGTCATGAATTTACTTGCCTAAGTAATGGGAAACTTCTGGGTGCTCCAAAGCCTTCCAAGATCCTCCAGGGCTCACCCGGCCTCATCGCTTTCATCCGTGCACAACTGTACCGTACATGCGCAAGTAAAGCATGCCCAGAAGGAAAGGTTGTGCACAAGCAGCTTTGTGATAGTCTAATTCTGAAATCCTTTTCACTCTGCTCAAGGTCCTCGTTTAAGTGCTGTCTCCCCATTTGAATCCCCTGCCAGAGGGGGGTTCGGAAGTCTTTGGGAGCCGAGTGCTCCCGAAGACGGACGGCTCTGTACTGCACATGTATGAGCTTGCGAGAGAGGGCGCTAGCACAGGTGCAGTACAGAGCCGCCCGTCTTCAGCACTCGGGCTCCCGAAGACTTCCAAAGCCTCCTTCGGAGGAAGAAAGCAGTATTTGACCAATTGGTTGAATTGTGCTATCAGGGGAGCCAGCACTCAAAAAAGTGAAGATGACCAGCACTTGCCAATTCTTAAAAAGCAGGGTATTTATTCACAAAAAAAGTGAACAAAAAATAGCCATGACATCTGGACTCCCAGAATGTAACTATAGCTCTTGAGAGTAGATATAGCTCTTAGCTGCAAATAGTAGCATGAGGACTTCCTCCAGAATAGGTTACGCCTCCATTGCAGCCCAATTCCAATCACAACGGACTGTCGCCGTTTCGAACGGATAAACCGCTCTTTGTCAAGTGAAAGCATGTCACTATTGCCTGCCTAAACTCTATTCTTTTTTTTGTGAATAAATACCCTGCTTTTTAAGAATTGGCAAGTGCTGGTCATCTTCACTTTTTTGTTTGCATTAAGTCTGTATCAGCCATACAGGCTAGACCTGGCACAGCCGTTGAAGCAAGATAGGTGTGCTGTCCAAGAAGTACAAAAAAAAAAAAAAAAAAAAAAAAGGGGAGCCAGCACTGGAATGCGGGGACTGTGAGAGGAGTGGGACGGCTCTATAGGACCCAGAGCATTCCCTCTCCTTTGGTAAGTATCTTATTTGGTTGATTTTGTTTTTTTTTAATTCCCATTTAGACATAGACAGTAGCTTGGTGTGGTTGAATTGGATGATGATCTAATGTTTATAGGAGCAGTGGACATCCATCAGACATTGAGTGTCGGTGTGAAGAGTGTTGGGTATGAGTGAAAATCGATGCCTGAAGGCGAGGGTGTTGGTTAAAGGATCAGTTTCTCGAAAAAAGTAGACAGTTAAAATCTGACAGAACCGATAGGTTTTGGGCCAGTCCATCTCCTCATGGGGGATTCTCAGGATTTTCTTTGTTTTCAACAGCATTTTCTGAACAGCAGTTGTGAAATCTAACTGACAAAATGGTGTGCAAGTGATTAGGGAGGCTGGCTGGTATCCTACTATTATGGTAGTTAAACTGCTGTTCAGGAAATGCTGTTGAAAACAAAGGGGTGAAAACAAAGTAAACTCTGAGAACCCCCTTGAGGAGATGGACTGGCCCAAAACCTGTCGGCTCTGTCAGATTTTAACTGAATTCTTTTTAACATTGTGCTTTTTTTTTCCTTTTCAGTGAATAATCTTTTGTTGATCAGATCAGATTCAGGTTGAAAGTATTGTTTTTAATTGATCCACAACATTAAATGGACCCAAGGGGAAAGACATATGGAGGCTGCCATATCTATTTCCTGTTAAACAATACCAGTTGCCTGGCTGTCCTGCTGGTCTCATTGGCTGTAGTAGTGTATGAATCACACACCTGAAACAAGCATGGAGCAAATCCAGTTAGACTTTAGTCATAACACCTGATCTGCATGCTTGTTCGGGTTCTATGGTCAAAAGTATTATGCTAGGTACACGCGCTACAATTTTCTGACATTTACTCTCAGATCGATCATTTCCAACAGGTCCGATCTGATTCCCAATCAATTTTCTGATCGTTAATTTTTATTAAAAATTGATCGGAAATCAGATTAAACCTGTTGGGAATAATCGATCTGACAGCAGGGTTCCTCTCGAGTGGTTATCCGTGATTCAAATGAGGCTTAAATGGCGCAGGTGTGCGGCAGGACTTAGCTGTCCGCCCTGCGTTCCAAACAGCTTGCACGCATCCTATTGGTCGCGTTGCAAGCCTCGCACCGGCGCACTTCCTCCTTACGGCTTGAAGGAGGAATTGCGCCGGTGTGAGGCTTGCAACGCGACCAATAGGACGAGTGCAAGCTGTTTGGAACGCAGGGTGGACAGTGGAATTATGGGTAAATAACCCCTTGTATCCCCACCGCACACCTGCACCAATTAAGCCTCATTTGAATCAGGGGTAATCACTCGTTATTACTCGGGAGAGCAACCCTGTCTGACAGTAAGTCTGTCAGCAAATTGTATCATGTGTACCTAGCATTAGAGGCAGAGGATCAGCAGGACAGCCAGGAAATGTGCATTCTTTAAAAGTTCATTAACTATATTAGCCACCATATGTCTCTCACCTCAGATTCCCTTTTTTAGGGTCAGGGCCCGTTTCCACTCTCGCGGAAACGGCCGCGAATCCGCAGAGTTTCCCCGCAGGCAAATCGCGCGGGGAAACTCTGCCATAGGGGACAACGGCGCCGCCGGCCGAATCGCTTGCAGTAGCGATTCGGCCGGAAACCCCCACAGAATTCGCGGCGGAGGCTGCGATTCCCATAGCCGTGCATGGCACGGCTGATGGGAATCGCCTGCGATCCCGCCCACCCGCTCAGTGCCGGCGTGCGTCTACGAGACGCACGCCGCACTAGTGGAAACGAGCCCATAAGAATACTACTGGTATTGAAACCAGGTACGATCGTACGTATGAAAGAAAAATCCACCAGGCCGATGAAGGAAACAAACGATAATGCGATTGTTCAGGATCAATTGATCCCACGAGCTTCTCTGTTTTCATACAATATGATCTAAACAATCTGATTGAGAATATGATTGTTCACTACAAATTGCACTGTTAATAGGCACCTTCAATACCTTTTGTGGAAGAATTGCCCGAGCAATCAGAGAAATGCGATACAATGTTGTAATACATTGATTATTTCAAATTCAATAAACCAATCTGCACTTGTGCCTATCCATCCCAACTGATTATAAAGAAAAGTATTTTTTCTGATCGACTAAATTGTCATTTAACAATTGCCATCAGAATCGTTAGTAGATCATTTGGGACATCAACGAGGTTTATTTTCTGCCAATCCGATCCCATTTATCTAATCGCTCAGGCGATTCTTTGCTGAAAATTGTACTGTATTGTTTCTATTGTATAGAAAGTACCATATACGGTCTGACTTGAAGAGGAACTGTAGTGAAAATAACATAATAAATTGCTTACTTTTTACAATATTCATTTGTAGATTTAGTGTCTTTCCCCACCATGAGTTACATTCTGAAATGTATCACTGGTAGTGACATCTTTAGTTCTGCTAGGTGATCTGTGCGGAATTTTCGCTACTGAGAGTTCTATGCATAAAGGGAGATGCTGCTCGTTTGGCAATTAGAAACAGCAAAGGGGTTCACAGATGGCAAATGGCCAGGACCATGGTCATGACATCACACTGTGGGAGGGGTTTCACTACAATATCAGCCATTTAGACCCCCTTGATGATCTGTTAGAGCAAAGGTAAAGATTCCTTGTGGAAAAGGGGGTATCTGCTACTGATTGGAATGAAGTTTAATCCAAGGTTAAAGTTCCTATTTAAAGTGTTCCCGAGCCAAATCTTGGATAAAAAAAAAAAAATCAAATACTTACCTAAGAGAGCGAAGCCTCTGTACCCTCTCTGTCTTCCAGTTCCTGTCGCCGAGCTTGAGCGCATCCTCTTCATGCATGAGTTCAGCCGTACTGTTCCTGTGCAGTAAGTTGGAGCCGCCCATGAATGAGCACTCCATGCTACTGTGCAGGCATGCTCCCGCACATCAACCTGGGAGCGCAGCCCCGATCGGCAGGAGGGTCCCGGAGAGCGGCGGAGGACATCAGGGGAATCCTCTGTAGGATCCAGAGGCTTCCCTCTCCTTAGGTAAGTATTTGTTTCTGAGCGCAGGTTCTCTTTTAAGATGTCTGAGCAGCCTAAGCCTCTAGTAATAACAAACACTCCTGACTGTGGGAGGAAAAACATTTCCGTTACATGTGTCACCTGTGTATATAGTCATGTGACTGATGTTCTGTTTATTTTGACCCTCCACAGGGGAGACACAGTAGTTCTAAAGATAGGCGAGGGGCGTCTTTGGAAATTCTTGAAGTTTGTAGTACAGGGAGAAGTAGCTGGCTGTCTGCTGAATATGGGTGGGGTTCCTCCAGATGTGATGGGGGAAGGGGGGGGGTTGGTGCCCTGCTCCTCCTAATTATCTCATTGCGGAATGTTCTTCTCCTCATATGCAGGAAATCACTTGCCAAGACCTTAGTGCTCTGTCCAGAACATTCCAGTGAATTCCCAGCCGTCACTATAGCCACGTACACAATCATGATTTCTGTCGCCCGAAAAGATCTTTGTGATCTTTTCGGTTGACTAAGCAGCGTATTCTGTCCTATGGAGAGATGGGAGGACGGGGTGTCTCATAGTGCCGGCCTGAAATGCAGTAGCAATCAATCAACTGCTAAAGGGAACCTGAGGTGAGAGGGTTATTATGGAGGCTGCCATATTTATTTCCTTGTAAACAATGCCAGTTGCCTGGAAGTCCTGTAAATCTTCTGGCATAAGTAGTGTCTGAGTCAAAACCCTGGAACAAGCATATGGCTAATCCAGTAAAACCTGAGTCAGAGTACCTGATCGGCTGCATGCTTGTTCAGGGTCTATGGCTAAAAGCATTAGAGACTCGGGATCAGGAGTACTGGCAGGGAACTAGTATTGTTTAAAAGGAAATAAATATGGCAGCCACCATATCCATCTTACCTCGGGTTCCCTTAAGCCTGTTCCACACCTTCAATTTTAGTTATTCAATTTTACCACCTTCACGTAGTATGGGGGCCAATAGATTTTGAATACTATGAACAAATTGTGTAGGTAGCGGTAACCTCTCATGCTACGTGAAATTGGTAACATTGTCCAGTCACTGGTCAGTCGGTGTTAGACGTATTTTTTGGACTGTGTGGCGTGAGCAAGGACTATGGTGGTCCGAAGCGGTGGACCGAAGCCACTATACAGCTTTTTACTTGTATGTTTTGTAAGATCCAATAATGTATACCTTTTGGTAAAAGAGCTGTGCTGGATAGTTTTGGAAGACTCGGACTATAAGATGCTCCTGACCATAAGATGTACCTAGGTTTAGGGGACAAAACCCAGGGGAAAAAATATGTATACTAATCCTGGTGCATCCATGGTGAAGGGGCATCTTGTGGATTATGCCCCCCTGTGTACCTCATGTCCCCTTGTACCTCTTGTGTCTCCCTTTGTCCTCCTGTGTCCCCCATTTGTCCTCCTTGCCCCTCTATGCCCCTTTGTGTCCCTGTGTCGTCCTCTGCATGGCCCAGTACAGACAGTCCCCGTCACTGCAGCGGGTTGGAGGTTGATATTGGCAGGCGTTCACAAGTCAGGAACTCCCTGTTGTGTACCTTATTGCTTATCAACTGTACTGTGTTGTCAGTCACCCCTGTGATCGTGCAATTTTCAGTCAGTCTAATAGATCATTTCCAACAGGTCCGATCTGATTTCTGATTGTTTTTCTGATCAATTTTCCGATCACATCTATACAAAATTGATCGATTGAAAATCAGATCGGACCTGACTGAAATGATCTGTTCTGGGTAGAGTGCACAATCAAGTATGATACACAAGTAGAGAGGGCCTTGCCAAAGGCGTACAATCTAGAGCACAGGTGTAGGACTCCAGGCCTGGAGGGGGCCAGATCCATGCCAGTGTTTAGGATGGACTGAGAAATGGAGAAATGTGTTCTACAGTACTTGATGAACCTCACTCTTCCTGATTCAGACCCATCAATTAATTTGAACTGTGTCAAAAATGTGTGAGGACCAAGGTCCTCTAAGGACCGGTTTGACATCCCTGATCTAGAGGGAGGGGGTGGTGACACGAAAGGAGTGGCCTGCATCAAGAGGTTCTTGGCAGAGTGAGTTAGGGCAATGTTGAAGTGGGATAGGCCTCCTTGAAGAGGTGAGTTTTGAGGGCTTGTTTGAAGGAGGGGGCAAGCCTGATGGGCAGTGGGAGGGAATTCCACAGGATGGGAGAAGCTCTAGTGAAGTCCTGTAGTCGTGCATGGGAGTGCGAGATGCATGGGGTGGTTATGAGGAGGTTGATGGAGGACCAACGTGGGCGACTAGGTGTGTATCTGCTGACCAAGTCACAGTTGTAGGTCAGGCAGGACTTGTGTATAGATTTGTAGGTTTGATAAGTGGTGTTGATCCAGGGATTTTATCTGATTGCCATCTGGAGTTGGGAAGTAATTTTTTCCCTTTTGGGGCTAATTGGACCATGCCTTGTAAGGGTTTTTCGCCTTCCTCTGGATCAACAGGGATATATGAGGGAGCGGGCTGGTGTTGTACTTTGTTTTCTGGTTGAACTTGATGGACGCATGTCTTTTTTTCAACCCAAATAACTATGTAAAATGATGTAATAGATCAAAATCCTATAAAAAATTAAAACGTTGAATTGCGTATGGCCACCTTAAGTGTTATACAGCTCCCATTGTGAATGATCAACCTTTTTTTTTCTTCTATCTGTTCCCTTCACTCTGAACCTTTTTCTCTGCCATACAAGAGTTTTATGGTCTGTAATTAGTTATCAGTGAGAGTGCTAGAGTGCAGTCCAATCACAGCTCTGTACTTTTAACCCAGTATCTTTTTAATGTACAATAATTTCAAGTGATGAAAGTCTGCTGTATGTATACAGTTTTACACAGTGTAAGCCCGATACCCCAGACGTTGACCACAAAGCATCCACCAAGTGACTGATCGCTGTGACCAATGATCTCTCCGCAGGTGTTAAGCTCTGCCTTTCTGATCAGGTGCCACATTGGGAGGTGTTTCCTCAGCTGAGTACCAGTGATGGACGACCGGTGACGCTGCCGGAAGTGACGCGTGTAAGTACCTCATTAGGTGATTCCCCCGTACCTCCATCCTGTTCTTTTTTTCTAGTTAGTTCCGGGTTTTTTAAGTAGTTTGCAGCATTTAATCTTACTGCTTGTGTCCACAGCCCGTCTGCATGGACTTCTTCCCGGGTGGTATGTATTGTGATATTGTACATCAGCTCCAGTTGCATTGAGAGTCACTGCCTGGTCATTTGTGGAATTAGCAGGTTTCAGTGTAGGAACACACTAGGCAGCAATCCTAGCATTGCGGAAAAAACGCTTGCGTTTACGCACATAATGCAAGTCAATGGGCCGCATAAAAAAAAAAGCATAGGTTTGCGTTCTGCAATGTGCGTTTTTAAAAAACTCTGAACTTGCTGCATATTTTTCCAAAACGCACCTAATGTATGTCAATGGTGACGCATAGGTATTGCATTTTGTGTGCATTTTTAAATAAAAACAAGTTTGATGCATTTCCGGCTCCTAGTGACTTCCTAGTAATTTGCATAAAGAGCACATGCGATTTTTTTTTTTTATTATTTATTTATTTTTTATGTGTGAAATGCAAACACACTCGGAATGTACTTGAAACGCACAAACGCATATTCAGCAGAACGCAACCTTTCACGCAATGCCTAGTGTGTTCTCAACCTCAATGTTTCTGTGTATGCTTTTTTTTTTTTCTTTGGCACTTTCTTTAGGATTATAGGCATTGAACATTTTGAATGATGTCACTTCCTCTGGAACCTTGGTTTGAGTCTGTGGCTTTGGGATCTGGACACGTCTCTGAAGGTGGCCACTAATGGTCCAATTTCTAGCGAAAAATCGTTCGAGCGATCAGAAATTCTGATCGGACGGAAAATCGCTCACTACACCATCAGCTAACCAATCATTGCTTCCTATCTATCACGACCAATAAGAAAATCCAAATTTTGGTTCAACAAAAATTCAATCAGACGATTTTTTTTTTATTATCGATTGTGCCCTTCAACTGAGATTATTTACAACAAATCCAATCAGAATTTCTGATCGATCGAACAAATTTTTCGCTAGAAATTGGACCGTTAGTGGCCAGCTTAATATTTATGGTAGTTGTCACGTGGGTCCGCGCATCTCCAGCGCTGCAGCACTTGGTGTTATTTTGTGGCCATCCACTAATTTGTAGTCTTTTTGTTTGTTCTAGATATTGTTGGATAGACCTATTATGTCCTGATGAAGGGACATGTGAGCCTTGAAACTTTGGCTTCTATCTGCATCAATTACCCATTAAGCAGCCCATACACTCAGCCGATTTTCTGGCCGACCGATCGATCCCGATCAATCGGTTGGCCAATCGACCGATCGACTGCCGATTTCGATCGATTTCGATGGATTTCCATCGAACTTGCAGGGTGGAAAATTTAGGTCGATCTGATGAGATTGCTTATCAGTTTGCATTGGCCTTAATGGAAATCTGATGGCAAAAAAATGCCATCAGATCGAATTTCAATAGATTTCAAACTGAAATCTATTGGAATTCTATCCTGGTAAAAAATGTTCTAAAAACGCATCAGATAGATCATCAGATGCATTTCTTATCTATCTGCTGCCAATCTGACGAGTGTATGGGCACCTTTACAGTGGGAGTGCCAGGCTTCTCTGGTTATTTCCTGTTCTGGGGTATGATAACAGTTTGTGTGCAGGAGGAGCCAAATTGCATGTTTTTGCTACTCTGCCTCCGTCTCCTCCAGATGTCCCCTTTCTGCATGTAAATTTGTGCTGGAAACCGCAGATGATGGTGATATTATCCGGAGCCACTCTGCAAATCAGAATGCTTCAGTTCTCACCTGATAAAGGACAACTGTAATGAGCGGGATATGGAAGCTGCCATATTTGTTTCCTTTTAAGCAATGCCAGTTGCCTGGCTGTCCTGCTGATCTCTTTTTTTCTGTAGTTGTGTCTGAATAACACTAGAAACAAGCATGCAGCTAATCTTGTCAGATCTGACAATAATGTCAGAAACCCCTGATCTGCTTCATGCTTATGGCTAAAAGTATTAGAGGCAGAGGATCAGCAGGACAGCCAGGCAACTGGTATTGTTTAAAAGTGAGTAAATATGGCAGCCACCATATCCCGCTCATTACAGCTGTCCTTTAAAAAGATCTTAAAGTGAGAGGAATACGGAGGCTAGAGTTTATTAAACGATGCCAGCTGCCTGACTTCTGTGCTGATGCCCTGCCTTGAAAGCCTGGCACACGCATACAATTTTGATTGGCCAATGGTTGGTCAGTTTTCCCACCTCCATGTAGGATGAGATCTTACCTACATGATCTGTCCATAGTATTCAATATTTGTTGGTTGACATACTACATGGATGTGGTAAAATTGGCCAATCAAAATTGGATGTGTGTACACAACCTTATACTAGAAGTCACTGGCCCAGAATGAGCATGCAGACCAGATGCTGTGAAGAAGAAGAAAGAAGAAAATCTTTATTGTCATTGTAACAACCGAAATTGTACAACGAAATTGCAATTTTCCAGCAAAAGCAAAGACAGCATAACATTCCATTCTTACATACATTGCATTGCACACACACCCCTTATCAACATGGCCGCTTAGCAGCATTTAACATAGAAATGGCTGAAGGATAAAAACTGTTCTTTAGTCTATTTGTCTTAGTTTTTATAAGTCTAAGACGTTTTCCAGAAGGGAGATTTTCAAATAACACATGTCCTGGATGTGAGGCGTCGCTTAAAATTTTCTTAATATTCCTGAAACAATAAGACGTATATAATTCTTCTAATGGAAGGAGAGGACAGCCAACTATCCTCTGGGCAACCTTAATTACCCTATGAAGCTGCTTTTTCTGTGCTACTGTGCAGCTTGAAAACCACGCACAGAGACAGTAGACTAGGACACTCTCCACTGTACTGCGGTAACACCACACACAGAGACAGTAGACTAGGACACTCTCCACTGTACTGCGGTAACACAGCGCACAGAGACAGCAGACTAGGACACTCTCCACTGTACTGCGGTAACACAGCGCACAGAGACAGCAGACTAGGACACTCTCCACTGTACTGCGGTAACACAGCGCACAGAGACAGCAGACTAGGACACTCTCCACTGTACTGCGGTAACACCGCGCACAGAGACAGCAGACTAGGACACTCTCCACTGTACTGCGGTAACACCGCGCACAGAGACAGTAGACTAGGACACTCTCCACTGTACTGCGGTAACACCGCGCACAGAAACAGTAGACTAGGACACTCTCCACTGTACTGCGGTAACACAGCGCACAGAGACAGTAGACTAGGACACTCTCCACTGTACTGCGGTAACACCGCGCACAGAGACAGTAGACTAGGACACTCTCCACTGTACTGCGGTAACACCGCGCACAGAGACAGCAGACTAGGACACTCTCCACTGTACTGCGGTAACACAGCGCACAGAGACAGTAGACTAGGACACTCTCCACTATACTGCGGTAACACCGCGCACAGAGACAGTAGACTAGGACACTCTCCACTGTACTGCGGTAACACAGCGCACAGAGACAGTAGACTAGGACACTCTCCACTGTACTGCGGTAACACAGCGCACAGAGACAGTAGACTAGGACACTCTCCACTGTACTGCGGTAACACCGCGCACAGAGACAGTAGACTAGGACACTTTCCACTGTACTGCGGTAAAAAGACACCAACAATTTCTCAGGAATATTATTCTTCCTAAGCACCCTCAAAAAATATAGCCTCTTCTGTGCCTTTTTCACTACTTCAGCAATATGTGACCCCCAAGTCAGGTCCTCTTTAATAGTAACTCCTAAAAACCGAAAGTCTGTGACCCTTTCTACAATATTTCCATTTATAATAAGTGGCTGAATGTCATCTGCCTTCTTCCTAAAATCCACTATAAGCTCCTTGGTTTTAGCTACATTTAGGAGCAGATTATTGTCTCTACACCACATTTCCAGCCTTTCTACCTCATCCCTATAGGCAGACTCATCCCCCCCTGATATGAGCCCCACCACTGTAGTGTCATCAGCAAACTTAACGATGGTGTTACTATGGTGGGCAGGAACACAATCATGAGTGTAGAGGGTATAGAGCAGGGGGCTCAGCACACAGCCCTGAGGAGAGCCAGTGCTGAGACTGATAGATGAGGAAAAATTTGTACCCACTCTAACCCTCTGAGGACGATCGCTCAAAAAGTTCTTAATCCAGAGGCAAGTTGAGTATGGAAGCCCTATGTCTGACAATTTGGTCACCAGTCTATAGGGTATAATAGTATTAAAAGCAGAACTAAAATCAATAAAAAGCAATCGTGCATAACTCCCTCGCTGCTCTAAATGGGACAGTACAACATGGAGGACAGTAGGCACCGCATCCTCTGTGGACCTATTTGATCTGTAGGCAAACTGATGTTGACTCCACTATTTGTGTGTTTGCAGGTGTGTGATTCAAAAACCACTAAAGACAAAAGCTCAGCATGAAAGCCAGGCAACCGGCATGGTTTAAAAGGAAATTAACATGGCAGCCTCTGTCAGGGCTGGATTTGGACATATTACTTCCCAAGGCTCACTGTTACCAACTTTTACCCCTCAATTGTTTCCCCCCCTCCATCCCCCCCGTGTATCACTGGTCCTGTGCTCCCCCTGTCCCGTTTGTTTCCCTAGTCCCATGCTCTCATCTTGTGCTCCCCGATCCTGTGTACTTCCCAGGTCCTGTGCTGTCCTTGGAGGAGCACAGGATGGGGGGAGCATAGGACCAGTGCTCCACCGCTTGCCCCTGTGGGGAGGCCTCGGACTGGGTGTGACTGCTGCGGTTTAAATCCTTGGCAGTTTAACTGCCTTGGTGCACCAGCAGCTGCCCTCCCTTTGCTTCCTAGTGCCTTAGGCCATGGCCTTCGTGGCCTTCCCTCGAATCCGGCCGTGACCTCTGTAGTCCTCCGGCTGCATACAACCCCCATCTAACCTGACCGTTCACTAAATACACCCCAAATCATTTTGTCTTTATAACCCAACTCCATGAATTTTCTTTATTTTAGATTAGGGTAATCTGGAAATGGGTTGAAACTTTTGGGAGTTATTACTGTATATTACTGTGCTTGTGGATGCTCTTTAAAAGTCTACGATACCATTATGAGGCTTTGTGGCTCTGAAGAGAGCCTGATGTGAGAAGAACCTGCCTGGAGGGATGATGCCGGAACAGGTAAGTATTTAAAGGACAACTGTAATGAGAGGGCTATGGAGGCTGCCATGTTTATATAAGCAGCGATACCAGTTGCATAGCTGTCCTGCTGATCCTCTGCCTCTAATATGCATGGCCATAGCCCCTGAACAAGCATGCAGTAGATCAGGTGTTTCTGACATTATTGTCAGATCTGACAAGATTAGCTGCATAATTGTTTCTGGTGTTATTCAGATACTACAGCAGCCAAATTATTACTAGTTATTAGTTATTCAGATACTACAGCAGATCAGCCAGGCAACTGGTATTGTTTAAAATGAAATTAATATTGCATCCTCCATATCCCTCTCAGTTAATTGCCCTTTAACCCTAACAGCCCAGTCATTTTTACCTGAGGTACTTTTTCAGGTTCCCTTTAATTAGCATGAAAACTGGTTGTTTTCAGTAAAGTCCGTCGCACAAGGTGTAATCTTTCCCCGTGCTACAATTAGGGAATATTTGTTCCTGCCAGGCACTTCATGTCAGGACTATCCAGAGTTAAAATCGCATTTCTAAGTTAGAAAGTATGTGACGTCTGTGGGGACGCCTGATGTGTGAGTATGATTATGTATGACTATTATGTACAGGTTATGTAAGAGTTAATGGAGCCCGGACTTCTGGGGGATTTTACAGCAATGGCTCATGTGGAGCAGGGGTTAGTTTCACGGTCTGATCCGTAACAAGGCGTGTGATTGGTGGATAATTAGCAAGCGACGTGCTGTGGGATTACACCTCCACTGGACAGGTGCAGACAGACAGGTGTGGATTAACCCTCTCCTCACCCTGCTGCTGCCAGCAGTGACATCACCCTTCCTCTGCCTGGCATTCTCGCTGAGCCTCCGTAGAAGGAGTGAGCAGTTTCCTGCGGACCCCAATCATGTCATCATTGGCCTGACTTCACCGGGGAGGGGTTCCTTCCTCCTTCACCCTGAAACAATGAGCATGGGGGGAGGGACGCCACACTACACCCAGCTCTCACTTCCTAATTCCTGGCGTGTGATGGGCGACTCAGTGCTGAGCTGAATGTTACACATCATCCACCCTCCTATGTATATAGGGGAACTCCGCTGTCACCATCACCCACCCTGAGCCCTTCATGTCTGTATATAGGGGAACTCCGCTGTCACCATCACCCACCCTGAGCCCTTCATGTCTGTATATGGGGGAACTTCGCTGTCACCATCACCCACCCTGAGCCCCTCATGTCTGTATATAGGGGACCCCCACTGTCACCATCACCCACCCTGAGCCCTTCATGTCTGTATATAGGGGAACTCTGCTGTCACCATCACCCACCCTGAGCCCTTCATGTCTGTATATAGGGGCCCCGCGCTGTCACCATCACCCACCCTGAGCCCTTCATGTCTGTATATAGGGGACCCCCACTGTCACCAGTCACCCACCCTGAGCCCTCCATGTCTGTATATAGGGGAACTCTGCTGTCACCATCACCCACCCTGAGCCCCTCATGTCTGTATATAGGGGACCCCCACTGTCACCATCACCCACCCTGAGCCCTCCATGTCTGTATATAGGGGAACTTCGCTGTCACCATCACCCACCCTGAGCCCCTCATGTCTGTATATAGGGGACCCCCACTGTCACCATCACCCACCCTGAGCCCTTCATGTCTGTATATAGGGGAACTCTGCTGTCACCATCACCCACCCTGAGCCCTTCATGTCTGTATATAGGGGCCCCGCGCTGTCACCATCACCCACCCTGAGCCCTTCATGTCTGTATATAGGGGAACTCTGCTGTCACCAGTCACCCACCCTGAGCCCTCCATGTCTGTATATAGGGGAACTCCGCTGTCACCATCACCCACCCTGAGCCCTTCATGTCTGTATATAGGGGAACTCCGCTGTCACCATCACCCACCCTGAGCCCCTCATGTCTCTATATAGGGGAACTCTGCTGTCACCAGTCACCCACCCTGAGCCCTTCATGTCTGTATATGGGGGAACTCCGCTGTCACCATCACCCACCCTGAGCCCCTCATGTCTGTATATAGGGGACCCCCACTATCACCATCACCCACCCTGAGCCCTTCATGTCTGTATATAGGGGAACTCTGCTGTCACCATCACCCACCCTGAGCCCTTCATGTCTGTATATAGGGGACCCCCGCTGTCACCATCACCCACCCTGAGCCCTTCATGTCTGTATATAGGGGAACTCTGCTGTCACCATCACCCACCCTGAGCCCTCCTTGTCTGTATATAGGGGAACTCCGCTGTCACCATCACCCACCCTGAGCCCTTCATGTCTGTATATAGGGTAACTCCGCTGTCACCAGTCACCCACCCTGAGCCCTCCATGTCTGTATATAGGGGAACTCCGCTGTCACCAGTCACGCACCCTGAGCCCTTCATGTCTGTATATAGGGGAACTCCGCTGTCACCAGTCACCCACCCTGAGCCCTCCATGTCTGTATATAGGGGAACTCCGCTGTCACCAGTCACGCACCCTGAGCCCTCCATGTCTGTATATAGGGGAACTCCGCTGTCACCATCACCCACCCTGAGCCCTTCATGTCTGTATATAGGGGACCCCCGCTGTCACCATCACTCACCCTGAGCCCTTCATGTCTGTATATAGGGGAACTCCGCTGTCACCATCACCCACCCTGAGCCCTTCATGTCTGTATATAGGGGACCCCCGCTGTCACCATCACCCACCCTGAACCCTTCATGTCTGTATATAGGGGAACTCTGCTGTCACCAGTCACCCGCCCTGACCCCTTCATGTCTGTATATAGGCGAACTCTGCTGTCACCAGTCACCCGCCCTGACCCCTTCATGTCTGTATATAGGGGAACTCTGCTGTCACCAGTCACCCACCCTGACCCCTTCATGTCTGTATATAGGGGAACTCTGCTGTCACCAGTCACCCACCCTGAGCCCTTCATGTCTGTATATAGGGGAACTCCGCTGTCACCAGTCACCCACCCTGAGCCCTTCATGTCTGTATATAGGGGAACTCCGCTGTCACCAGTCACCCACCCTGAGCCCTTCATGTCTGTATATAGGGGAACTCCGCTGTCACCAGTCACCCATTCTGAGTCCTCCATGTCTGTATATAGGGGAACTCCGCTGTCACCATCACCCACCCTGAGCCCTTCATGTCTGTATATAGGGGACCGCCACTGTCACCACCACCCACCCTGAGCTCTTCATGTCTGTATATAGGGAAACTCCGCTGTCACCATCACACCGGATGTGACAGTGACATGTCTGTATATAGGGGAACGCCGCTGTCACCATCACCCACCCTGAGCCCTTCATGTCTGTATATAGGGGAACTCCGCTGTCACCATCACCCACCCTGAGCTCTTCATGTCTGTATATAGGGGAACTCCGCTGTCACCATCACCCACCCTGAGCCCTCCATGTCTGTATATAGGGGAACTCCGCTGTCACCAGTCACGCACCCTGAGCCCTCCATGTCTGTATATAGGGGACCCCCGCTGTCACCAGTCACCCACCCGGAGCCCTTCATGTCTGTATATAGGGGACCCCGCTGTCACCATCACTCACCCTGAGCCCTTCATGTCTGTATATAGGGGAACTCCGCTGTCACCATCACCCACCCTGAGCTCTTATGTCTGTATATAGGGAAACTCCCCTGTCACCATCACAGCGGATGTGACAGTGACATATCTGTATATAGGGGAACTCCGCTGTCAGCATCACCCACCCTGAGCCCTTCATGTCTGTATATAGGGGACCCCCGCTGTCACCATCACCCACCCTGAACCCTTCATGTCTGTATATAGGGGAACTCTGCTGTCACCAGTCACCCACCCTGACCCCTTCATGTCTGTATATAGGGGAACTCTGCTGTCACCAGTCACCCACCCTGAGCCCTTCATGTCTGTATATAGGGGAACTCCGCTGTCACCAGTCACCCACCCTGAGCCCTTCATGTCTGTATATAGGGGAACTCCGCTGTCACCAGTCACCCACCCTGAGCCCTTCTTGTCTGTGTATAGGGGAACTCCGCTGTCACCAGTCAACCATTCTGAGCCCTCCATGTCTGTATATAGGGGAACTCCGCTGTCACCATCACCCACCCTGAGCCCTTCATGGCTGTATATAGGGGACCGCCACTGTCACCACCACCCACCCTGAGCTCTTAATGTCTGTATATAGGGAAACTCCGCTGTCACCATCACACCGGATGTGACAGTGACATGTCTGTATATAGGGGAACTCCGCTGTCACCATCACCCACCCTGAGCCCTTCATGTCTGTATATAGGGGAACTCCGCTGTCACCATCACCCACCCTGAGCTCTTCATGTCTGTATATAGGGGAACTCCGCTGTCACTATCACCCACCCTGAGCTCTTCATGTCTGTATATAGGGGAACTCCGCTGTCACCATCACCCACCCTGAGCTCTTCATGTCTGTATATAGGGGAACTCCGCTGTCACCATCACCCACCCTGAGCCCTTCATGTCTGTATATAGGGGACCCCCGCTGTCACCATCACCCACCCTGAGCCCCTCCATGTCTGTATATAGGGGAACTCCGCTGTCAGCATCACCCACCCTGATCCCTTCATGTCTGTATATAGGGGAACTCCACAGTCACCAGTCATATTCCTTGAACTGTTCATCTCATTGCCCATTTACAGTATAGGGGAACAATGCAGTTACTTTTCCCTTCACCCACCCAGAGCTGTGAAGCCTGACTTTGGTTGCATTGTGACAAAATGTCTGGCACTCTTTGGTGGCAGAGGAGACTGAGATGAGAATGGGTGATATATGGTGGGAGAGGTGGTGGACGTGGCAGTCAGTGGTTGAGTACGTGTAACGATAGTATGTTGGAGGTGAAGGAGACAGATGTGAGAATGGGTGTCAGTTGGTGGGAGAGGTGGTGGATGTGGCAGTTGGTGGGAGAGGTGGTGGATGTGGCAGTTGGTGGGAGAGGTGGTGGATGTGGCAGTTGGTGGGAGAGGTGGTGGATGTGGCAGTTGGTGGGAGAGATGGTGGATGTGGCAGTTGGTGGGAGAGGTGGTGGATGTGGCAGTTGGTGGTAGGGTACTTGTAAAGGATAATAGGTTATAGTTGGTGGTATAGGAGACAGAAGTGACAATGGACGGTAATTGGTGGGAGAGGTGGTGAATGCTGAGGTAAAAATGGCCCTGGAGATTTGGGCGCAGCTGATGCCATCATAGGTCGTATTGTGAATTATGGCTATAGCGACACAGTCAGTAACTTTGGCACCGTCAAAAGGCAGGCCCAAATTACGATAAAAACAGCGTAATTTGGGCTCAGCAATAGCTGAAATCGGAATTTCCCAGTGGCTTAATGACATGTTTGCTGTGGATGTGACAGTCGGTGGTAGAGTACATGTAGATGATAATGGGTTGGAGTTGGTGGATGTGAGAATGGGCAGTAGTTGTTGGATGTGACAGTCTGTGGTAGAGACAAGACACAGAACATTTATATCACGCTTTTCTCCTTGTGGGCTCAAAGTGCCAGAGCTGCAGCCACTAGTAGACAGAAACCGTGTTAGGGAGTCTTGCCCAAGGTCTCCTCACTGAATAGGTGTTGGCTTACTGAACAGGGAGAGTTGAGATTTGAGCCCTGGTCTCCTGTGTCAGAGGGAGAGCCCTTAAAGGGAACCCGAGGTGAGAAGGATATAGAGGCTGCCATATTTATTTCCCTGTATACAATGCCAGTTGCCTGGTAGCCCTCTCTCCCTCCATTCCAGCGCTGGCTCCTCCTAAACCACAGCCGACGAGCCTTTTGGCTGTGGCGCAGTAGCACCTGCAGTATTTACCTTCCCCAGCTCCAGTAGCGGCTATCCGTTTGGGCTCAGGCAGAAATAGCCGAGCCCGATCAGGTCCGCATACGCTAGTGGTCTGTGCAGCAGAGCGGAACCGATTGGGCTCAGCTATTTCTGCCTGAGCCCGGATAGCCGCTACTGCGCCTGCGCTGGATTGCGGTACATAAATATTTACCTCCCTGTTGTTCAGAGGCTTCAAGCACCGGGATGGAGGGGGACAGCGGAAGCCTCATAAGGATTCAGAGTCTTCCCCCTCCCGAGGTAAGTATCCCCCAGAGGTTTTTTTTTAAATTACAGATTTTCTGATTTTCTTTGTTTATTTTCGCTTCAGGTTTGCTTTAAAGGGAATCTGAAGTGAAAATAAACTTATGATCTAATGATTTGTATGTGTCTGCTAAGAAATAAAACATTAGTAGCTCAGATATGTGTCTAATATTGTTTCCAGTACAGGAAGAGTAAAGAAACTTCAGTTGTTATCTATGCAAAAGAGCTTCTTTGAGCTCTGCGACTTTAGTGGACAGCACTGTCTTTTGAAGCACTTATCTCAACTGTCTCTCATTGTTTCTTCTTTATGGTTTCTCTGCAGAGATTAGTTCAAAGGGTCACTAGCCTGCTCTGTGAAATCATTTAAAATGCTGAGTATATTGTGGAAACTGCAATTATTAGAGAATGATGCAATGTTATAAAAAAAAGCTATATACCTGAAAATAAAAATATGACACTATTTTCTTTACTAATAATGTTCCATTATTATACATTTATATATATTATTATAGATATATACTATAATTATCCGTATTAGACGACCAATTCATTAAATCATGAGTTTTTGGGGTTTTTTGCCCCCGTGTCACTTTAACCAGTACACTATCAAGACACTACAAAGTACGTGTAGATGATAATTGGTTGTAGTTGGCAGAGGAGACAGATGTGAGAATGGGCGGTAGTAAGTGGAAGTGACAATCAGTGATAGCTGGTGACACGCGCAATAAAAGTTCCTGCGCTGGTAATTAGTGAGGTCCGGAACTCAGAGGCCATGTTTGGCTGTGAGTGGAATCCTCGACTTCCTCTTCAGACCTCTGTGGAAGTGATAAGGAGGGGTCTGAAAACATTTCTTTCTTTGATTAAAGATCCTCTTGTTGGGGGTGGGGGGATTTTTATGTTTCCCAAGCTGCTTCCCTTTCCTCTTTCCTGCTACAAAGAAGAACATTACCTGCTGTCCAGCGTTGTGTGAGCTGCAGGATTCTCCTCACAGTCCGCAGCACTTGCCAGACTGGGCAGTGGTGGAAATGCTTATAGCCTGTGACAATCACACAATATAACTCTACTGTTGTTTGATTTGTGCAACAGATCTGTTAAAGAGGAACTCAATAAAAGTGCTTCATTTTTATAATAATTATGTATAAATGATTTAGTCAGTGTTTGCCCATTGTAAAATCTCCCCTCTCCCTGATTTACATTCTGACATTTATCAGATGGTGACATTTTTACTGCTGACAGGTGATGTCAGTGGAAGGAGATGCTGTTCGTTTTTTTTTTTTTGGCAGTTGAAAACAGGTGTAAACAGCCATATCCCATAATGCAGTGATGTTCACAGACCGTAAACTGTCAGGACCATGGTCTTGACTTTAGGGCTGTGGAGTCGGTACAAAAATCTTCCGACTCCAACTCCGACTCCTCACTTTATGAAACCACGACTCCAACTCCGACTCCGGGTACCCAAAATGGCCCCTACTCTGACTCCTCGACTCCTTAGTCTAATACTTAACAGGATGAATCGTGAGAGATCAGAACGCTCAAAACCCCCTATCAATTCGGCCAGTGGGTGCAGGATCTGGGAAGCCAAGCCAATCCAGGAATATGCACAAAAGGATCCGCAAGCCAACAATGGTAGAAAATGCTGGTATTCTTTTATTCAGGAATTCCACATGGCAAATGTGTCATCCGACTCCGACTCCTCAGTTTATGAAATCAACGACTCCAACTCCGGGTGCCCAAAACTGCCCCGACTCCAACTCTGACTCCACAGCCCTGCTTGACATCACACTGTGGGAGGGGTTTCACCACAATATCAGCCCCCCTGATGATCCGTTTGAGAAAAGGAATAGATTTCTCCTGGGAAAGGGGGTATCAGCTACTGATTGGGATGAAGTTCAATTCTTGGTTACAGTTTCTCTTTAAGAAGCCCATACATCTAGTGAGGTGTGGGTAGATTGACCATTATGCTAGGTACACACCATATAATTTTCCGGCAGATTTACCTGCCAGATGAATTATTTGCAACATGTCCGATCAAAATTTTGTTCGATTTCTCAATCGTCGTTTTCAATCGATTTTTTTTTTTCTATCCATTTTCATTCCGTTCTATGAAAATCGATCAAAAAACGATTGAAGAAAAAAAACAATTTAAAAGAATCATAAAATAGAAAAATCAATTGAAATTCACATCAGACGTGTTAGAAATTAATCTGACAGGTAAATTTGACAGAAAATTGTATTGTGTATAGATCCCTCCAGTGTTCTCCCCAGGCACTTTTAGCCAAGTGCTTCACCCGGCTAGTTTTGGTGAGTACCCGGCTGTCATCAGCTCACCTCCTCCTCTGCTGTAAGCAGAATTGCACACAGAAGCACCGGCCCTGCATTCTCTCATCTCGTCCCACCCGGCTACTTTTTCATGCCACCCGGCTGGAAAAGATTTCTGGGGAGAACACTGCCCTCTCTGATTGAATTTAATCAGAGATAGATCTGTGGGCTGCCCATACACCGCAGGCCAATTCCGGAGAGATTTCAGCATGAAATGTCTCAGGAATCTGCCTCACGCCGCCCCCATATGGTCTCTGTCCACCCAAATGTTAATGTGCCCCTCTGGTGCCCGTGCATTCAAATCTCGCCTGCTCCAGGTGTGGTGACTGGGACGGGACGTTCCTCTGGGTCTTGTCCGCTGCTTCCCCATGAGCACTGCTGTCACATGCAGACACCATGCGGTGGCCACGTATAGCACATGGTGCATGAGTTACACACACATGCCTGGCGGCGCTTGGGAGAAGCAGCTAATGAGATCGGGAACAGCTGGACAGACGCGGCAGCTGGAGCAGGTGAGATTAAACTGAATGGGGGGGGGGGGGGGGGGGGGTTGGGGGGGCACATTAAAGAGGAACTCCAGTGTAAATAATGTAATGAGAAAAGTGCTTAATTTTTACAATAATTATGTATTAATGATTTAGTCAGTGTTTGCCCATTGTGTAAAATTTCCTCTCCCTGATTTACATTCTGATATTTATCACATGGTGATAAATATCCGGGCGCTCCAGTTTCCTCCCACATCCCAAAAACATACAGATAAGTTAATTGGCTTCCCCCTAAAAAAAAAAAAAAAATGGCCCTAGACTATGATATATGAACTACACGATACACACATAGACATGTGATTATAGTAGGGATTACATTGTGAGCCCTTCTGAGGGACTGTTGGGGACAAGACAATACAGTCTGTACAGCACTGTGTAAGTTGTCAGCGCTATATAAATACTAAATAATAATAATAATAATAATAAGGTATTTGTCGTATAAACAAAAGTATGTGAGAGCAAAAGGAAAGGGAGAAAGTAGTAAGAACAGAAGAAAAAGCTAAAAAGGGAAAATGAAGTAAGAAACATAAAAGGGCACTTAATCAATTCACTTTTTCTCCAAAGTTTTCTTCTAGGTGACAATTATACACCTAATCAATGAAATGCTTTTAAGACACCAGCAAGCAAGATAATACTTGAAATAAGTTGGGAAAATACTTTTGATTACTTGTTTGTTTGCAGTGTGCTGTAAAGTTATTAACCGTAAATGAAAAATGATCTCCTAGGAGAGAGTAAATTGAATAGGGGCCATGGTCTCCTCCAAGTCTGCCCCACATCACCACCCTCATCTAATCGATGTCGGCCAGATGTGGGCTATGTACATTAAACTTTGTGGAATTGGGGGAGGGTGGGGGGATTCCTTAATTTGACAGGCAAGTTAAAAACATAACATTTTTATATAAAAAGTGATCTGCAGGAAAACCCAGATATACAGGCTGTTGATGTTTACAGTTTTTCTCAATGTTTCTGGCTGTTCCCAGGAGTGGTGCGCTACCAGTGAGGCCTTCCGCCCACAAGGTTTTATAAAGACTGAGGTGTGTCTCTGTGGCTTTTTTATGACTGGCAACGCTGAGGGGATTATTAAATCCATTGCACAGAAAGTTCTTCTTACCACCAGAGCACACTATAAATACTGTAGCATGGGCCGGTAGATACGCACTGAAGAGCGGGAGTGACACCACGTGCTGATTGCCCATTTCCAGGGGTAACCTGTGCAATAGTGTTGCTTTTTTATCTGTGTTTGATATGTAAATTGTGTTTAAAGGACAACTGAAGTGAGAAGACTATGGAGGCTGCCATATTTATTTCCTTTTAAACAATACCAGCTGCCTGGCAGTCCTGCTGCTCTGTTTGGCAGCAGTGGTGTCTGAATCGGACCAGAAACCAGCATGTAGCTAATCTTGTCAGATCTGACAATAATGTTAGAAACACCTGATATTCTGCATGCTTGTTCAGGGGCTATGGCTAATAGTAATAGAGGCAGACGATCAGTAGAGCAGCCGGGCAACTGGTATAGTTTAAAAGGAAATAAATATGGCAGCCTTCAAATCCCTCTCGCTTCAGTTGTCCTTTAATGCAACTCAGTGTGAAAGCAAAAAAGAATTTAAACTAAAAATCACACTCAGTATTAAAGTTTATTAGATACATACTCATGTAAAGTAACTTCATTGCACAGTATAGTCACAATCTAAAAGAAATCGCATTAAAACGCACACAAAAATTGCAAAACGCAGACATGCAAAAATAAAAAGATAGCAGAAAGTCAGTTTCCTGTGCTGCCTTTGGATTAAAGGACAACTGAAGTAAGCGGGATCTGGAGGCTGCCATATTTATTTTCTTTTAAGCAATACCAGTTGCCCGGCTGCCCTACTGATCCTCTGCCTCTAATACTTTTAGCCATAGCCCCTGAACAAGCATGCAGCAGATCACGTGTTTCTGACATTGTCAGATCTGACAAGATTAGCTGCATGCTTGTTTCTGGTGTGATTCAGACACCACTGCTGCCAAACAGAGCAGCAGGACTGCCAGGTAACTGGTATTGTTTAAAAGGAATTAAATATAACAACCTCCATAGTCTTCTCACTTCAGGTGTCCTTTAATATGACTGTGGATACTACTAGAGTAGGATCACACAGACTTAACCAGCCGGGCGGTATGGACGAGCTCAGCTCGTCCATCACCGCCGGAGGCTGCCGCTCAGACCCTGCTGGGCCGATTTTCATCAAATAAAAAGCAGCACACGCAGCTGGCACTTTGCCAGCCGCGTGTGCTGCCTGATCGCCGCCGCGAGCAGCGGCGAAAAAGGGTCCCCCCAGCCGCCTGAGCCCTGCGCAGCCGGAACAAATAGTTCCGGCCAGCGCTAAGGGCTGGATCGGAGGCGGCTGACGTCAGGACGTCGGCTGACGTCCATGACGTCACTCCGCTCATCGCCATGGCGACGAAGTAAACAAAACATGGAAGGCCGCTCATTGCGGCCTTCCGTGTCACTTTTGTCCGCCGGAGGCGATCAGAAGAACGCCTCCGGAGCGCCCTCTAGTGGGCTTTCATGCAGCCAACTTTCAGTTGGCTGCATGAAATAGTTTTTTTTTTATTTAAAAAAAAACCCTCCCGCAGCCACCCTGGCGATCTTAATAGAACGCCAGGGTGGTGGAACTCCAGTGAAAATAATGTAATAAATAAAAGCGCTTCATTTTTACAATAATTATGTATAAATGATTTAGTCAGGATTTGCCCATTGTAAAATATTTTAAATCCCTGATTTATATTCTGACATTTATCACATGGTGACATTTTTACTGCTGGCAAGTGATGTAGCTGCTGCTTGCTGTTTTCTATACTTTCTATACAATTTTTGACTGGTGTAAGATAGATTGCAATGTTCTTGATTTATAGGCCCAAGCTATTTTCCAGTAATTTATTTTTATAGTTGGGGACAAATTTATCGTGTGTGTGTGCCTCTCCCCGCCTCCTCTCCGCCCCCCACTGAGCATGTGCAAACAGTCTAATGCGACTTGAGCCGCTGGAACGCTATAGTATGCTGCACGTTCTTTGTATTGCTGTGAGTTGGGGAGCGTTACAGGCTGCACTAACATGCGCCTGTAACGTCCCTGTGTGGAAGATTTTGCTATGTAAGACAACCTCCGGTTATGTCACTTTATTGCTGTATATTGTCTCGTCTTTATGCTATGCATCTCCCTCTGCCTGTACAGTGTGACTGTGTATTACCTGTATGTTTGTTTCATGGCTTTATCAAACACTTTATCAAGCGTTTGATAATTTACCTCATGGGTAAAATCTAATTTTGAATTCACTAAGGTGTTATATATTTATGGAAGGTTTTATCAATAAAACATTTGATAAATAAATATATAACACCTTAGTGAATACAAAATTAGATTTTATCCATGAGGTAAATTATCAAACGTTTGATAAAGTGTTTGGTAAAGCTTAGTGAATTGAGGCCATAGTCTGTGCCACTGTAATTGTGAAACGCCACGGAATACGCTGGTGCTAAATAAATCTCTAATCACAGTAATTACTGCCACACACCGTAGGTAATTCTCAAACGTAATTGCTCTGTGACCTCCTGTCCCATTCCACAGGCTACTTATGCTGAAATCTTCCTTCCTCCGTATACAGAGGAGCTCATCTTCTCCTTTATACAGCCCTTAAAATAAAAACACAATTGACCAAACCTCTGTAATGTCCTGAGTCTGTAAGTAGAAGTGGTCTCTATGATGATCACACAGGGAACGCTCAGCAGTCTTTTAAGAAAGGCTGTACTTGTGCATAACCGCAACACAGCGAGAACATCCCACACACTGGAAGAAAGAACGCAGAACTACAATAGAGTAGAGTAGCCCAACAGGACATAACGGAGAACAAGCACATTAACAAAATGTACTGTGTTACTAAAACATTTTCTGCAGAGAAGAAAGTTTAATTGCAGGTTCTTTCACCATTTAACATTTGACATTGTATAGATGATATTGATGATGTTTCTTTAACTTGGCATAATATTTAGTATTGTATAGAGTGTTATTTTGTGCTTATGTAGTGCCGACATCTTCCATTACATTTCTTATCACAGTGGTGTGGTGGATAGCATTCACGCCTTGCAGTGTTAGAGTTACACGCCCAGTGTGGGCTTCCCCTGGGCGCTTCTCTTTTGTCCCATACTTCATTTAATTTACTAGTATATTTTTGGGCTTCCCCACAAAATTGACTTTAGAACATACATGGCAAACTCTTGCCCGCGGGCCAAATTTGGCCCTCAGAGCCATTAAATTTGGCCCTCAAGGGGTTTCCCCACTTTGCATTATGTTTGGGCCAATCTAGACCACTAGGGAAGCTATATTGGAGGTGAAGCCCTAGAACACCAGGGAAGCCATATGGGGGAGGTAGGGGAAAAGCCATAAACACCAGGGAACAGTATAGGGGAGGGAGGAGGCCACTAGACACCAAGGAACTGTATAGGGGAGAGGGGCCTCTAGACACCAGGGAACTGTATAGGAAAAGGATGATCACTAGACACCAAGGAACTATATGGTAGTTGGAGGGGGGGGGGGGCATCAGGGGGCTGAGGAGCCTGAGTCGGAGACGGATGATTTTTGTACCGACTCCACAGCCTTGGATGACAATGGGTGCCGTGTGGCTCATATATACAGATGTGACAGACCTTGAGCTTCACTGACGCATACCAATGTGGGAAAGGCTCTGCTCCCAACAGCTTACAGTCTAGACATGGGGTAAGAATGAATAAAGAGCTGCAGCATATGGGAAGAGGAATAGATCTGAAGTTGGGGAGATATTTTTCGCTAAATGAAGTTGGGGAAGTTAATTTCTAACTAGTGAGTTTTCCAATGGTGATCACGCTTAAATGAAGGGGGGGGGGGGGGGTTGTCTCACCTTTACATCTAGGCTTGAGATCCCCCCCAGAATCATGCTAATCGCTGCTCTGGCGATATCCCTGCAGTGTCCGACCTCTCTCCTCTTTTTCTTTCAGACCCCCTTTGACCGACTGCTGCTGTCTTTGGCCATAAATGGAACATGGATCCGAATGGAGCTGCAACGCAACCGGTAAGTCATGATAATTCCTTACAGGAAATCGATCACTAGAAATTGTAACTGGCGTATTGGACAATAAAAGGAGAGAAAAGAGAGCGCCTCTGTGGTGCAATACCTTTAATTCAGTTTGCAAATTGCAAAAGAAATGCATGTATAAGATCATTGTCACCCTTGTTGATTTCCCCTCTGCTGGCCACGGTCGACGTCCGAGGAGTGGAACATTGAGCATATGAGATACGCTTGCAAAATTTTTGGGATTTTGTAGGTGCATAAATGTATTGCACCATAGAGATGCTCTCTTCTCTCTCCTTTTTCTGATACAGACACTTGTCAAATCCCACCACTGAGAGAGCGGCTCTGGATGCCGCCTTTCCTCCTTTCATTGTCTGACACTGGAATTGGAGAACTGATTCTCTTTAGACATAATATCCTTTAGTCCTGGTTGTAACATGCAGCGTGCATATATTTGTCTATTGTGCCATTGGACAATAGACTATGACCAGGAGCTAATACTAATTAGAAGTTTAGAAACTCCATACCTCTCAAGTGCCCTCAAACCTTATGTGTTCACATTATGCCGGGAACTCTGGTACATCCATGACAACCCACAATGCACTGCAAGCACTTCTAGCTGTGTATTTGATGAGTCTCTGTGTTGCTATGCAGGGGGGAGGAGGAACGACAGTCATGCGGTGGGTGTGGGAGCGGCATGAACAATGGGTTTGGCTGTGGCTGGGGGTGAGTTGACCCGCAGGGTGGATCGCTTGTGGACAGAGATGAGCTCATGAGTCATTACGAGTAGCTAGCTACTCGAATTCGTGATTCTAATGAGATGTAATTGCTTCAGGTGAGCGGCTGGGTGAGAGGGGGTTAATTACCCAGCAGCCCACCGCTTCTAAGCATATCACAGCCTTGCACGCATCCAATGGGATGCATTCCATGACTCAGTACTGCGCACTTCGGCCAGAAGGAGGAAGTGCGCGATATTGAGTAGTGGAACACGTCCCATTGGACGCGTGCAAGGCTGTAATACGCATAGAAGCGGCGGGCAGCTGGGTAATAATCTCTCCCAGCTGCTCACCTGAAGCAATTACGCCTCATTAGAATCATGAATTCGAGTCGCTAGCTACTTGTAATGTGCCCGTCCCTGCTTGTGGGTTGATGGTCAGGGTCACAAGCCTATGTACACCCACCTGACTAAAGTCAACTGAGGCAGCCAGTAACCACTGCCTCAGCCGACTTAAGTCTCTCTCTCTCTCTCTCTCTCTCTCTCTCTCTCGTATGGTAGCGTATAGGTGAATACCAGCTGTGCCAAAAAGGCCACTGCAGAATTTATTACACCATATTAGTTCATTAGCAGATGGGAGGAGATTAAGTTCCAGTGTGAAGTGAAGTTGGCATCTGTCTGATGCATACACTGTGGGATTGGGCTATTTGCAATCATGACAAGGTATAAGTACTGATGTCCTAAGGTGCCTCTTATTACCCAGTTATGTGATGGTTTGTATGGAATGTGGAGCTGGAGGAGTGAGACTCCAGCTGAGTTGTTTCTGGAAACAGACCTCATGTCATGCAACCTGCTCCAGTGCGAGGACATCAGTGCATGGAACGCAGACTTGTTGTAAACGGTTTGCAGCTGTGTTAGCCGGAGCTGCTGTTATCCTCAATCAGCGAGGACAGATCCATTCAACTGCGATCGGGTTTCGCAACAGCCTAGCAACAGCCACAGACAACGCAGACACAACAAGTCGTAAAGCACCCAGAGACAGTTACCAGCTTCATAATCCGCTATTGGTGTATTTACTCAGGAGGATGTGAAACTGACATCATATTTACCAGCATCTGACTCAGTGCGTGGGATATATGAATAATCATTAGGAGGGATGTTCTGCATGTATAATATTGTCATGTTATATTTTCCTGTATATATATTCATTCCTTACATTCATGCAGCTGTCTGACAAAGAGGAATGTATATATATATATATATATATATATATATATATATATATATATATATATATATATATATATATATATATATATCTCTCTATCTCTCTCTCTATATATATATATATATCTATCTATCTATCTATCTGACAGCTAGTGCAAGAGAGGAACTGGAGTACAATATATGGACAAAGGGGACTGGGGTACAATAGAGGGTGGGGAGGAATCTGAGGATTATATCAAGTTACAGCACAGCCAGGCACAAAAGGCATTGGGCGTACAGTACAGGGACAGAAGGCATTAGGCGTACAGTACAGGGACAGAAGGCATTAGGCGTACAGTACAGGGACAGAAGGCATTAGGCGTACAGTACAGGGACAGAAAGCATTGAGCGTACAGTACAGGGACAGAAGGCATTGGGCAATACTGTTCAGGGACAGGAGACATTAGGCGTATAGAGACAGGAGGCTCTAGGAGTACAGTACAGGGACAGGAGGCCCTGGGCCTACAGTACAGGGACAGGAGGCCCCGGGCCTACAGTACAGGGACAGGAGGCCCCGGGCCTACAGTACAGGGACAGGAGGCCCCGGGCCTACAGTACAGGGACAGGAGGCCCCGGGCCTACAGTACAGGGACAGGAGGCCCCGGGCCTACAGTACAGGGACAGGAGGCCCCGGGCCTACAGTACAGGGACAGGAGGCCCCGGGCCTACAGTACAGGGACAGGAGGCCCCGGGCCTACAGTACAGGGACAGGAGGCCCTGGGCCTCCTGTACAGGGACAGGGGTCGCTTGGGTGTACAGGACGGGGGGCGTACAGAACAGGTGGCACTGGACGTACGAAACGGGGACAGGGGGCACTGGGTGTACAGTATAGGGGGCACTGGGTGTACAGTATAGGGGGCACTGGGTGTACAGTATAGGAGGCACTGGGTGTACAGTATAGGAGGCACTGGGTGTACAGTATAGGAGGCACTGGGTGTACAGTATAGGAGGCACTGGGTGTACAGTATAGGAGGCACTGGATGTACAGTACAGGGACAGGGGGCACTGTGCGTACAGGACAGGGGGCACTGTGCGTACAGGACGGGGCATACAGGACGGGCCGTACAGGACAGGGGGCAGTGGGCGTACGGAACGGGGACAGGGGGCACTGGGCGTGTACGGTACGGGGACAGGAGGGACTGGGCGTGTACGGTACGGGGACAGGAGGGACTGGGCGTGTGGTACTGGGACAGGAGGCACTGGGCGTATGGTACTGGGACAGGAGGCACTGGGCGTATGGTACTGGGACAGGAGGCACTGGGCGTACGGTACTGGGACAGGAGGCACTGGGCGTACGGTACTGGGACAGGAGGCACTGGGCGTACGGTACTGGGACAGGAGGCACTGGGCGTACGGTACTGGGACAGGAGGCACTGGGCGTACGGTACTGGGACAGGAGGCACTGGGCGTACAACATAGGGACAGGGGATTGGAGTACAATAGAGGGACAAATGGTACCTTGATAGATAATAGAGGTGCATACAGTGGATTAGGAGTGCAATATAAGGTCAGATGGGAACGGGTGTACAATACAGGGACGGAGGAGAATGGGTTCCAGGAGGGGGGTGGAGGGGGTTGGGCTCCAGGAGATGGACAGAGGGAATTGGGTTCCAGTAGAGGGATGTAGGGGGATTGGGGCACAGTTGAGGGGCGAAGGACAGAGGAGTCGGTGTATAGTAGAGGGAACGGAGGGGTACAGTAGAGGAATTAGAGTGGAGGAATGAAGAGGAATGAAGGGATTGGGTTTACAGTAAAGGGATAGAGGGGATTGGTATTCAGTAGGGGTTTGGAGGGGTTTGGTTGCATTCGAGGGACGGAGGACAGAGGAGTTGTGTTAGTAGAGGGAAAGGAGGTATCCAGGTATAATAGAGGATTGTTGAGGATTGGGTTGCAGTACAGGGACATAGAAGATTGGGTTACAGTAAAGCGATGGAGAAGATTGGGGTACAGTAGAGGGACAATGGTTCAGTGTACAGCAGAGATATGGAGGTGATTGGGGTTCAGTAGAGGGACAAAGTGGATTGGGGTACAATAGAGAAGGGGATTGTGCTTCCATATAGATAATTGGAGGGCATCTGGCTGCAATAGAGAGGCAGAGAGGATCGGGTAAAGTAAAGTGATATGCAGGTTGGTGGTGCAATAGAGGGACAGATCTGATTTGAGGTAATTTTTGAGTAGACTTTAGAGGGGCGGGGGGAGATACAGTTGCAGGACATTGAAGACTGTGACACAGTTAGGCTCTGTTCCCACTTGTAGCCTTATCACATGCAGCCAGCGGGAGCAGACAGTGTAGTGTCCTCTCCTTTGGTCCGGCTGTAGCCCGGGGGCAGATGTGTTAACCCTATAGGCTATATGTGGTTACCCATCCGCCTGCCCGGGATTATTGCGGACTGCACTAAACTGCATTCCGCTTATTGCAACGAATCCCACAGATTGCAGCGGGACGAGCTGTTCACTGTCCGTGTAGCGATGAGCAAAGAACAGACAAAAAAATGGCCGTTGTCCGCTCTAGTGGGAACACAGCCTTAAGGGGCAGAGGAATTGGGAGTCCAAAAGAAGAGCAGAAAGGATTAGAGTACAATGCAGGTAGAGTAGAGGGCTGGGGACAGTAGAGGATCAGAAGTATTGGCTTACAGAAAAGGTAAAAAAACAAAACTTAGATTTGTTCATGTGATTTTTCTCTAACATCTTGCTGCAGATGAGAAGGGCAGAGGGCGTGATATTTGCCAATATGATGCAGTTACGGCCCATCTCCTTGGGGTAGGAGGGCATGTACCAAGGTGTCGTGTTTGTCCTTGCTGGCACAGGATATTTTTTTCTTATATATTTTCATGTTGCAGGGTGACATGGGTGCATTCTTCTCCTGTGTTGGTACATACTCCTGTTTCTTCTTGCTGTGGTATGACATGGGCACCTATACTGGTACTGGCATATAATGTGCAGTCTCTGCCCGTCTAGTTGGCACAGGCAGTTCCTCAGGCGCGGGAGGTATGAGCGATGGCTATCGGAGGTGCTGAGATGGCCAGGCAGAGCGAGGCCGGGCAGGATGGGAGGTTTCCGCACACAATGAAGGGTGTTGGAGAAAAGAAATATTTTATTTACAAAGCTGTGCGGAAAGTTCATAGAATTTCCTCTCGCCCTTTGAGGAGATATGATGAGGGGGGGAAGGGGTGTGTGAGGAATTCAGGCGGGGAGGGGGAGAGGGGGGTGGTCACTGGGGAATTCTATGGGAAATAGATGCAGTGAGACCCCACAGAGACCCCTGTCCACAGGAACTGCACACATCAAACTAAAGAAACACTGGAAGCAGACTATGGAGAGGCCTGAGGATCCCACCAAACACATGCCTGAGGGGAAACGTCCATGTGAATGACTGCTCACCAGGACTTTCATAGAAGGACTCCACTGAAAACTCAGCCATTAGCCACCATCTACGTCACAGCTTTATATGAGTTACAAAATACTATTTTTCAGCATCTGAAGTTATTCTGCAAAATTACATTAACCCTTAGTTCACCCTCTCTGATTTTTTTATTATTGTCAGTAAAGGTGGATAGGGGTCCATGCCGTTTACTCACAGTTTTTACGTTTGATGAAGCTATTCCAGAAATATTCCCTTTAGAAAGTCAATCACATGACCCAGAGATCTGGGCACTAAGTGATGGTCAGTGGGATGCTAATCATTCTGAATTGATTCTCTAGATTGTAAGCCTTTGGGCAGGGTCCTCCTCCTTTGTGTCCTATATGATCATGCACCTCCATTACTGTGCACCTATGCTCTGCATTTGAGTGAACTCGACTTGCCTAATCTCCATGCTCCCCTCCAGTGACTGACTAAGCATTACTTTGTACTAATACTGTGCTGTGTGATCTGGTTTTTTTTTCTTGTATTCCTGTATTGCCTTATTGCTGTATGTCACCCCTAAATATTGTCTGTAACCTAAACTAATGTCCAGCGCTGCGTAATATGTTGGCGCTTTATAAGTACATTAAATAAATAAATGCAAATTTTAGTGATAATTGTATGTTTGTGCAGTTGTAATGTACAGGGACATCTCATCTAATTCAATTTAGACCAGACTTTCTGAAATAACTGCATTATTTACATATAAATATCTAATATCTGGAGATACCTTTGGATCAATTGAGCCAGACTATGACTTTGGTGGGGATAACAGACTATGACTTTGGTGGGGATAACAGACTATGACTATGGTGGGGGTATTAGACTATGACTATGGTGGGGGCTGGAGGAAGACCAAGGTACGTCCAAATTTCGTTTTTAGATAGCGGTCAGAGTCCCTTTAAATTCTTCTAGGAATGGACATGACCTGTGTCGGGGCAGCATCACAGAAGGCTCTGTCTCCAAAGGTTTTGGGGGTGATTAAATTATTATATCCTTTTGATTTAAGATTGTGGGGGGTGTGGTGCAGTTGCAATAAGTCCTTCAGGTATCCAGGGCCCAAATTGCCTTATTGACATTCAAATCCTTGCACTATTTTAAACAGAATTATCCATTTTATTAGTAGCCAGTGGAGTGAGCGAAGGGTTGATGTGATGTGGCAATGGTAGGGTTGGCCAGTTTACAGTCTTGCAGCAGCAGCAGCAACTAGCTACAAGGCGGTACAGGTCCTTGTTTGGAAGGCCTGCATAGAGGGCATTACAATAGTCCAGCCGTGATGTGATGAAGGCATGAACTAGGGTTGGGAGATCTGCTGGAGGAATGAGGTGTTTAATCCTTGCAATATTCCTTAGATGAAAGAAGGAAGTTTTCACAACAGCTGAGATTTGATTCCTGAAGCTTAATTCCCAATCAATCAGTACACCCAGGCTGCACACAAAGTCTGAGTTGTTCAGGTTTGAGATCGCTATCATTAGCGGTGCTGGCTCAGAGCTGCTTTTCTGTCAAGCGCTGACCTCCGATAGCAAGCATTTAGTTTCAGCCACTATGGTAGGGATAACGGAATATGACTATTGTGGGTTATCGGTCTATGACTGTGTTAGGGGTATCAGGCTATGACTATGGTGAGGGTATTATGACTACAGAGGGGATATTGACTACAACTGTGGAGGCGATATTGGACTATGCCTGGGGGGGTGGTTGGGGATTGGGATATGACTATGGTGGGGATATTGAACTATGACTATGGTAAGAGACATTACCTAGTAAGCCCCTCTAATGGACTGTTAGAAACATGAGCTGTTCAGTGTACTTTGTAAAAGCTTGTGTAAATTAAATATCAGCACAATATAAATGCATGATAAGAATAACCACCTCACTAGTAAGGGTAGGTGTCACTCTGGTATTTATTGCTTGGAGGCAAAAGCAAAGCCTGGAGGTCCGTTGCATTATCAGTCAGGGCCAATATTACGTGACTTTAAGACTGAGGCAATGCCTTGGGTTGTTTGTTTTTCCCATTATAATGTACTGTATCTACATGTCTCTCTTCCAGTGGCGTAGCTAAGGAGCTGTGGGCCCCGGTGCAAGTTTGACAATGGGGCCCCCCAAAGCACTCTATACATAACAATTGATACGGCGCACCAAAACCTGCCAATGGCAACTACAGTGTCAGAGGTGCAAGAAAAGCATGGGAAACAGTTTCTTAAGGATTACCAGTATTCAAAGTATCTATAGAAGTCCTTATTATGGGCACAGGACCAATAGAGAGCAAATACTGTAGTTGGGGGAGGGCCCTTCGGGGCCCCTCTGGCCCAAGGGCCCCGATGCGGTCGCTACCTCTGCAACCCCTATTGCTACGCCCCCCACTAGAGATGTCGATAGTTAATGATTATGAATTTTTTGCTCCCATCTTTTTCAGACACCTGACTCCAGACTTTCACACGTTAACCTATTACCTTCCAGACGGGACTCGTGTGACCGATAAAAGCTCCCAACCGGTAAGATGGAATCCTGCTTACAGCTCTCTAGTGGTCAGAATTCATATTGCTTCTCTATGTGTACCAAAACGCATGGAGGAGCATGTGATTAGCCTTGTCAGCTGGTAGATTTCTAAGGCTGTGATTAGCTGGTCCTAATCATGTCCTAAAGCAGGAAGGGATCACCACAGATCAGCTGATCAAAGTGAGCTCGTTCTTCTCCATGAGTTGTGGTGCGCTCAAGCAACACTAATCAGACACTACACTGCATCACATTACAATGATCTTCTCTCACTGTGTCTGTTAATGCTTCTTTATGCCTATTTGATCATTGTTGGCCATAGGCCAGGTTGAGGAGGCCTTTATTATCAGAAGGGACAGACATAACTGTGTCCTGCAGGTTGTTCTAGACTATCTAGAGCACCTTTTCACCTGAAAGTGAATGGGAACCGCACTTTTAAAAAAATGAAGCAAATACTTACCTAAGGAGAGAGGGAAGGCTCTGGGTCGTATAGAGCCTTCCGTCTCCTCTCTCGGTGCCCTCTATCCTGTGCTGGCTCCCCCTCGTTTCAATCCCCCGCCGAAAGGGTATTAGGAAGACTTCGGGAGCCGTGTCCTCCTGAAGACGTGTGGCTCCATACTGCACAGGCGTGAGCGTGCTTGCTCAGGCGCAGTACAGGGCCGCCCTTCTTCAGGAGCACTGGGGCTCCCTGAAGACTTCTGAAGCCTCCTTCGGCCGGGTAAAGCAGTATTTGACTAATTTAGTCAAATACTGCTACCGGGCGAGCCAGCACTGGAACGAGGGGACCAGGAGAGGAGCCGGAAGGCTCTATAGGACCCAGAGCCTTCCCTCTCCTTGGGTAAGTATCTGTCTCATATTTTTAAATGCAGTTCCCATTCACTTTAACCTTTTTGGATGGGGGCTCTGGCCCATTAAGGAACAGAGCCTTTTTCCCACCAGTTTTCTTCTGTGATCACCGTGATTGGCTCACAGGGTCAAGAGACAATGAAGTTGTCTCCCAGCCGGAACACTGAGCTCAGCTGTCATTGGACAGCTGAGTTTAGCGGTGACTGAGTTCAGATAGCGGCAGGAGTGTGCAGAGTGTGAAGTCTATGTCCTGGCAGAGATATAAGGCTGCAAATGGTGTAGATTTCAGTCAGTTGGGTCTGGAAGAGGTTAAAGTAAACCTGAGAAGGGGAACAAGTTCTATTTTACTTACCTGGGGCTTCTTCCAGTCCCCCTCCCCTTAGCCTTACAGGTTTCTCGGTTTCCTTCTGGTCTGTCCCGCTGTTTCCATATCCAAGATTGCCCATCGAGGGCTACTGCGCATGTGTGGCCCCAGCCTCATGCCTTCTCCCGTCTGGTCACGATGGTGAGCTTTTGGGAGGGTGGGGGCACAGCGTAGTAGATCAGAAGGAAACCAAAAATGGTGCCTGTAAATTTGGGCGCTGTGTGAAGAGGAAAAACTGCTCACCCTGCTACTTCAAATTTCCCGGCAGTGTTCATTACTATTCCCCCTCCAGGCCGCCATGGACTTTCGGAAAGATGCAATTTTGATGCTAGATGTTGCTGGTGGCCAAATTGCACTGTTTGTTTTTGTCATTTGGGCTTCGTCATTTGCCGGCACCCAAATTACCCTCTGAGCACCGCTATATCTGTAATTCACATTACAGCCTGTGGCGGCACCCAGATGACCGGCGCACTTTTTGCCTGCCTCGAACCGAGGGATCAGTAAGGGTTGGCAGAAACCCCAGGAAAGTAAAACAGAACTTGTTCCCCTGTCTCAGATACACTTTAAAATACCTAAAAAGGGCTACAAACAGTAACAGCCTGAGATTCCAATCGTTCTCCACTCTATCCAAAATAAAGCTTTGGCTGGAGTTGCACTTAAAATTTCAACTCCTTTATTTTTATATTGATTAGTGAAGTGTGCCTTCAGGAAGAGATGGAAGAAGTTTTGAACTTGTGTAGAACTAGCTATTAGGCCCGTTCTATTAACAGTGCTAGGTGCCTCCCCCCTACTGGAATACTATGCATGTGCAGGATAGCCATCACTACCGCATGACAGGTGATGGTTCCTCTCTGCTCTATAACTGAACAGAGAGGGATGACCCTGATGAAAAGTGGAAGAGCGGATTTGTCTCCGCAGTCATTTCAGGCATTTTATTATTATTGATTTATAAAGGGCCAACATATTCCGTGGCGCTGTACAAAGTCGGAAAACAAACAAGGGATGCATAATGATAAAGACAAATGATATACAACAAATATGGACACTGGTACAAAATACAGAGCTGACAAATGTAACCTGATGAATAAAATGGATAACAGAGTGCAAGCTATGAAATGAACAACCAATTCCAAGACACAAAAGGGTGAGAGAGGCGTACACTGTTAGAATCAGGGTAGTTTGCGTAAAAAATCCAGATATTGCTTGTTTACCTTGTTTACCATCTTCCAGCAATAGAAATCTTGTTTAACCACTTTGGGAACGGGATGTAAAATTAAGGTTTTCCCCATTATAGATGGCCAGGCATCGGTATCCCCTGTATAGATAGGTGTCCTAAGTATAGGTAGCAGGCATTACTCACCTTCCCAGGTCCAGCGAGGAGCACTTCTCCCCGCCATCCACCCTCACGCTGCCGCTAAGTTCCATGTCCCGGCTTGATGACGTTATCAAGCCGGGACCCGACACTAGATGCAGTGCAAGGCTGGATGCAGGGCGGAGGCAGAACGACAATCACCGGAGGAACATCAGGAGAGGTGAGCGGATCCACTTCTTCCGCCACCGCCTAGTGATTACTACGATCGGCGGTGAACGTGGTGATCATATGATCAGGAGCCAATCACCGTGGCTCCTGCTCAGTGAGGAGAGATGTCAGCTGTCATATGACAGCTGAATCTCCCCATTCGGCTATGCGCAGCGGGACCAAGGAACATTACAGTGTAGTCCATTCAGCAGCACAGGATGTAACTGTAAAGTCCTTGGTCCCAAAGGGGTTAACATCAATCGTACCACCACAGCCACTAGCTTTGTACTGCCCATTGCAATACAAAGGTACGCAGACATCTCTCACATACTTCCTTCTGTCCAATGAGTGCTTGTGTTCAGATTGCTAAAACTTCAGCATATGTATCTGCACATATGATTACACCTCTCCTCTGCTCTCATTGTTTTAAGCTTAGTGGCTCCCAGTAGCAAATATTCCAGCTGTCATCCAGTTGTGAAATCCTAGGTCTGCTGGTATTCCCATAATGTTGTGTGACTTCCTGTTATTACAGGTGAACTGTTATTATCAGGGACAACTGGAAGGAGGCCGTGGGCCCTGGAGCAGCTTCAGTCTGTGCTCTGGACTCAGGTAAAGACATTAAGGTGGTACATATCGGGGTGCAGAGCAGATGCTGTACACAGCATGCCGTGTTAATAATCCCATATGATGATATAACAGACAGTAATAAACTGACACAGTCCGTGCAGTGTAAATGTGTAACTGGTGACTATCCACACCTCAGCCAGGACATCTGCTGAGCACATGTTATATAACACTGACCTGTTTCCTGGTTTATGAGGATCATGATGCGCACCAGTGAGCATAGCAGCAAGGTGTGTCCAGCACACTCCCAGACTCCGCTGTGTGTACACTGTGTGTGACAGCCTGCCTGTGCACGTTCTCATTGTGAGCAGGTTACAGGCATGCGCAGCACGCTGCTAGCCAATTCTTTTGTTTGCTGTACTGGTGCTGTTGTAGTGAGGACTGTCCATGTTTTCCAGTGCTGTTGTCTATTTTGTCACTTTATTAAAGGACAACTGCAGTGAGAAGAATATGGAGGCTGCCATAATTATTTCCTGTTACCGGTTGTTTGGCAGCCCTGCTGATCTATGTGGCTGCAGTAGTGTCTGAATCCCACCACACACAAGCATGCAGCTAATGATTTCAAACATGTGATCTGCTGCATGCTGTTCAGGGCCTATGGATAAAAGTATTAGAGGCAGAGGATCAGCAGGGCAGCCAGGCAACTGGTATTGCTTAAAGGTAATGGGAATCCATGCTTTAGTAAAAAGGCTCGGGTCCTAATGAACCTTCCCTCTCCTCTCCCGGTGCGCTGCCCCCCCCCCCCCCCGTTCCAATCCCCCGCTGCGGGGATTTTGGGAGCCGAGTCATTCCCAAGACAGGCAGCTCCACACTGCGTATGCTCGAGTGCATCATAGAGGGCGCTCACGCGTGCGCAGTGTAGAACGGCCCGACTTCGGGAGCACTCGGGCTCCCGAAGCATTTCAGAAGCCTCCCTTCGGCGGGGGTATAGCGGTATTTGACTGAAACGGCAGAATACCGCTACGGGGGAGCCAGGACAACAGCGGGCATAGGGAGAGGAGAGGGAGTGCTCTATGGGACCCAGAGCCTCCCTCTCCTTAGGTGAGTATCTGACTTTTTTTTATTACAGTATGGATTCCCATTCACTTTAAAAGGGAATAATTATGTCAGGATCCATATCCCTCTTGCTTCAGCTGTCCTTTAAGGGGAGGTGAATGGTAGCCTTCAGGTAGGACTGCTGGTAGAGTTCCAACTTCTTAAAGTGTACCTGAAATCTAGAAAAAAAATTACATACCTGTGGTCCTGTCGCTCTGTTCTGCACCTTCCAGCCCCCTTCAGGCTGATCGTCGTCCTCTCAGGCCCCCTGGATCTTGCGCTAGGAGGCCCGGTATTTCAGCCAGTTAGTGCAGTTGGCGCATGCGCGCTCCCTTATTGTGGTCCTGTTGCTGGGAGCGTCCTGCACCTGCGCAGAACGCCCTCGGTGACTGGGGTGCGATAGGGGCTGTGTGGCTGAGCAGTCCCCCCCCCCCCCCGACTGGCTGAATTACCGGCCTACCTAGAGGAGGATCAAATTATTTTCTTTCTAGATGTTAGGTTTTCTTTACGGTGCCCAAACATCTAGATTAGATAATAAAAAAAAAAACCCTTACAATATATTGAATTGTATGTGTAGTACGGATAATGAATAGACCATTAGTAGCAAAGAAAAGAGTCTCATATTTTTTTTTAGTTATATAGCTTTCTTTTATTGCATCATACTGTTGCAGTTTTAAACCACACTCTTTTAAGCTATAAAACAGAGCAGAGCTAATGGACCCTTTGAACTCCCCTGCAGTAAATCGTTATCTCAAACTGTCTCTCACTGTTCCTTGGCTGTGCGTTAGAAAACAGGACTGTATTCGACCCAGTGGGTAGAATAGCTCAGAGAAGCTTTTTTGCATAGATAACTGATTTTTTTTTTAACTCTTCCTGTACTGGAAAACAATCTGAGACTGTTCTTGGCTACTAATGTTCTATTTCTTAGCTGTACAATGCATTATATCATACGTTTATTTTCGCCTTTGGTTTTCTTCAAGAAGGCAAAATCACATTTAGCATGTGTTATAATACTAGGCAGAAGTGTTGGAATTGGTTTATATTGTGATGACATTTCTATGTACGATGAATGTTACAGGGGTTCAGTGATTTTGTCAGAGGGGCAGCAGTTCAGCATTGAGCCAGTCCCTGGAGGCGGGTCCCTCAGACACATACTACAGCCAGTCCAGAGTCATCAGAACCGGACATGTGAGACGCAGGATGCAGCCCGCAGCGCTTTCACCAATTACAAGATCGGGAGGACACTACTGAGTATGGAAACCTCCCGATCAGAGAGCGAGGCCCTCCCACACCTGGCCGACAGCCCCCCGGAGCAGGTAAGAATCGCGGCACGCTCACTGCCTATAGGATATGTGAATTTACAGAACAGACATCGCTGTAGTGAGATTAAACTGTACCTTCTGCCTTCCATGTATCCAGCAACCGCAGTCTGTAGCATCATGTGGCCATGTGCATCATGTGAGCCCCCATCAGATGCTGTATTTGGACTTTGTCTCTTTATGCAAGCAACAAGAAGCTGCAATCAGAGAACTGACGATACTAAGAGAAGCCCTTATGCCGGGTATACACAAAGCAATTTCCCGTCAAATCGATAATTTGTGACATGTCTGATCTGCTCCTGACCCGGTACGGGATCGATTTTCAGATCACTACTGCACAAAATCACACCTGACGGAATATTGCTGTGTGTGTACCAGGCATAAGGCTATGTACACATGACACGCTATATAAGAGTGACTGAAAAAGGTCAGTTGAAGGACAGATTTTGCTGTATCGGGCGAAAAATTCTTGTGAACAATGTAGCCAAGCGGTCAGTGACCGATATTGGGCATTTTGTCCAATCCAACCTGCAGTTCAACTCAGACACCTGGTGGACAGATATCGTGCAGTTGGCCAAGGTGTGTACAATGTAATTCAAACAACATTGTTGTACAGCATGCGAGCATGTCGATTGAAGCCTTCCCTCCGTTTGCGCACGCAGTATTTAAATAGCACAGTCGTTGCTCAACGTCATTTGAAAGACTCATTATCTTTGTCAGTGGTAAAGTTGTTTGCACGACATTGATCTTTTGTTTGTGGCCATTTTAGTACAGTGTGTGTACAGACCTTAAAGTGAACCAGAGATGAAAATAAACTAATGAGATAAACCACTGGATCTATCCTTCTACTCCTAAAAATGACTCTCTTAGCTATCTCAATGTTTTATGTATAAACATTTACAAAGTAGATTTAATGTTTCATTGTCTTTGCTCATTTGCAGTGTCACAAGAATCCCAGAGTGAAAATACATGAACTATTGACCTTTTTATCTTTTCTTCTCACAGTAAAAAGCCCAGGTATCTGCTTAGGAAAGGGTTTTATGCTGGGTACGCACCATACAATTTTCTGGCAGATTTACCTGCCAGATCGATTATTTCAAACATGTCCGATCTGAATTGCGATCGATTTTTTTTTTTTTTTTATCGATTTCCATAGACGTGAACGGAAATCGATCAGAAAATCTTTCGAAATTCAGATCGGACTTGTTTGAAATAATCAATTTGGCAGGTAAATCTGCCAAAAAATTGTATGGTGTGTACCTAGCATAATAGCTGTAATTTGTTATCAGTGAGCCGACTGGGTCCTGACTGGAGAAAAACTGTCAGTTCCATAGCTAATTATAAACTCTTTCAGGCAGGGAAAAAAAAAAAAAAGGAGCACAGTACACGTGTCTGTATGCTTGCCACCGGGACTGCTCAAATCCGGATCCGGAAGACCTCCGGATAGTTCTATCCGGATATCTCCCAGTTACCTGTGCGGGAAGGGGGGGGGGGGGGTGTCAATCTTACTTGTCTGACGTCTTCTTCACTCCGTCAATCTTACTTGTCTGACGTCTTCTTCACTCCTGGCGCCTCCCACGATGCAGTCCAATCGGCGGCCACATGATTACAAACACTTCCTCCTTCCGGGTTGAAGGAGGAAGTGTTTCTAAACACGTGACGCACGTGGAGCTCATTGTGGGAGGCGCCGAGGGACGGACCGAAAGACGTCAGACAGGTACAGGTTTACTGGGAGATATCCGTATAGCAACTATTTGGGTATCTCCCGGATCCGGATTTGAGCAGCCCTACTTGCTACTGTGTATACAAATGTGTATTTCATCATGTCATGTCCTCTCTGGTACACTTTAACTCATAGGTCTCAGACTAATTTTTGCATTTTATACTTCATGTTTGCGACTCCGTGTTGCAGTTTTTATGAGCGCTGGTTATACAGCTTTATGTGAAGGGTCATGACTTGTGCTAATCTATAGCAAACAAAAGAATGAACAGCTTTATCTCTGGGCAGAGCTCAAAACTCAAGGTGGCCAAACATCTAGCAATCTTGGCAGCCGATCAACCAAGAGACAGATCTCTCTCTGATCGAATCTGGTCGCCATAAACTGCAGGCTGATTCCCGGTCGATTTCAGCATGAAAACTTTTGGGAATTGGCCTTGGGACCCCACCTCGCCGCCTCCACATTTGCACCCTTACATGGCTTCCGGTGCTATAGCACGTGGGCCCCAAATTTGGAAATACAGCGCGGACACTCGGGGAACAGAGTGACAGGTAAAGTATACCTGCACGGGCATCCGGTGGGGGACATAAAACGTAAGGGGGGCACAGCGGCCGCGGGTTTTCCTTGCGTTCGTCAGCGATTATCACACGCCTTTACCACCGCGCATCCGATGGAGCATGTCAGCCCAAGACTTTCCAGCTTATCTGATCGATAAATGCGAGCAATTTTGGCTCAAAATTGGTAGAATTGTCGATCGGGAATTCTCTTGGTGGCAACAATTTTCATCAGAATTGATAATTGGCAAATCTGAGTTTCGATCAGCTGCTGAGTCTACAGATGTATGCCCGCCTTTAGAGTACAGAATCTCCCCAGTATAATGACCTTTGTAGTTCTGACCCGTATACCTGAATGAAGCCCTTTTCTGCACTGTTTTCCTTCCCAGGCTTGGACAGATGTAGTCAGTGAGATGAAGTATGTGGAGCTGGTGATGGTGGCAGATAATAGTGAGGTGAGTACAATCATAATGCTGCTTGTGTCACATAATGGCAGTGGCTTGTATTCATGTCTTGATTACTGTAATACCTGACTCTGGCCTACCGAATAATCCAGCTGCTCATCCACCTCTCTTCTCTCTCCTCTGTGCCAAGCTGTTTATTAGCTGCCAGTAGACCAGAAGATCTGCTTGAAACTCTTAAAAATATTACCTACGAAGCTCTCTGTGATCTTTCTCCCCTATATATTTTCTCTCTAGTGCCCGGATACTACCCCAACTGCAACCTCTGCTCTGTGTATAACCTCCCTCTGTGCTCCTCTGGAATCACCTCTGTGCATTCACATATACATGATTTCTCACAAGCCTCTCTCCTCTTTTGGAATTCCTTTCCAAAACATATTTGTCACTCTCTAGCCCTTGAAACCTTTAAAGAGAACCTGAGACGAGAAGCTTCTCAGGTTCCATACTTACCTGGGGCCGCTCAGTCTCTCACAGTCTCCCCAGGTGGTGGCTCCTGTCCCCTGCTGGATGGCCACAAGCTTGGCTGAGCCACGCTTCATTGCAGATGCTCGGCCACGCCCGCTCCCCCGTCTAGCTGGGATCTTTCTGCGTTTGCGTGCCAGGTGCGCATTCGTGGCCGAACCGCACATGCATGACGAAGCGCGACTCTGCCAAGCTTTCAGGCCATCCAGAGGGGGACAGGAGCCACCCGGGGAGGTGGTGTGGGACTGTGCGGCCTTAAGGCTTTAAAGGGACACTGTAGGGGGGTCCGGAGAAAATGAGTTGAACTTACCCGGGGCTTCTAATGGTCCCCCGCAGATGTCCTGTGCCCGCGCAGCCATTCACCGATGCTCCGGCCCCGCCTCCGGTTCACTTCTGGAATTTCAAACTTTAAAGTCTGAAAACCAATGCGCCTGTGTTGCCGTGTCCTCACACCCGCTGATGTCACCAGGAGTGTACTGCGCAGGCCCAGTATGGTCTGTGCCTGCGCAATACGCTCCTGGTGACATCAGCGGGAATGTGGACATGGCAACGCAGGCACAGTGGTTTTCTGACTTTAAAGTCTGAAATTCCAGAAGTGAACCAGAGGCGGGGCCGGAGCATCGGTGAGTGGCTGCGCGGGCACAGGACGTCTGCGGGGGACCATTAGAAGCCCCGGGTAAGTTCAACTCATTTTCTCCCGACCCCCCTACAGTATTCCTTTAAGGAAGCCCCAGGTAAGTATGGAACGGGAGACGCTTCTCATGTCAGGTACACTTTAAACGCACCCTTTCTCAGCCATACCCTTTCAGCATCTGGTCAAGCTCTGCTTTTTGCTGTATGTAATCTATAAACACACCGTCTCTGATTACACATTTTGTGTATTGCTCCACCTTCTGTCTCCTCCTCTTTTCTTTAGATTGTAAGCTTGCAAGGACAGGGTGCTCTCCCTTTTTGTTTCTTGTAACTAGCTGTACAATTTATTCACAATACATTGGCCTCTGTAACACGTATGTTGTCTACTAACTCCGTGTTATGTGCTAGTGTCCGTATTTTATATACACGTTTCTCTCGCACTCTGTACAGGGCCATGTGAGATGATGCCACTCTATAAATTATTAACGCCCTCTTCATTCTTTGCAGTACAAGTTGCATCACAGGGACTTGAACATTCTCCACACCAGGATGCTGGAAATCGCCAACAAGATGGACTCTGTGAGTGACATAAATGGGTTTTTTCCAGAGGCGTATCTAGAGGGATACAGGCATGGCTCGTGCCATGGGCGCCATGCCTGCTCCTGTACTGCACCACCATGCCTGCCCTTGTGCTGCGCCCCATGCCTGCTCCTGTACTGCACCACCATGCCTGCCCTTGTGCTGCGCCCCATGCCTGCTCCTGTACTGCACCACCATGCCTGCCCTTGTGCTGCGCCCCATGCCTGCTCCTGTACTGCACCACCATGCCTGCTCCTGTACTGCACCACCATGCCTGCCCTTGTGCTGCGCCCCATGCCTGCTCCTGTACTGCACCACCATGCCTGCTCCTGTACTGCACCACCATGCCTGCCCTTGTGCTGCGCCCCATGCCTCCCCATCACTTAGACCTCAGATCGAATTAATTCTGTTATCCGAGGAACATGGCTACTTAACTTATATATGCCACACTTGGCTTAGTGTTAGCAAAGAGAACAGAGAGGGAATAAGATTACATATTACCAGAAAAGTACCTTCAGCAACATTCTAAGCCCAAAAAACACAGGCAACCATTACACATGTACGCGAGAAAGGATGCTGTTTTTAGAGAGGAAGAGGGCTCCGACCAGAGGGGGCGCAATTTCAGTGTTTGCCATACGCTCTATATTACCAAGATACGTCCCTGTTTATTTCTACTGTAGTGGCGCATCACAAAGCGCATGTCAAAGCTTCATCCATCTTCCTGCAGAGAGGATATATGGGTTCCATTGTTTCCACTGCATACAATCTGGGTGGTTCTAGGGCACCATAACTTCACTTTGTACAGGGTGGTCATCCCTTCTTTTATTAAAGCAAAAATACACTTATGAGATAATAAATTGTGTGTGTAGCACAGCTAAGAAATTGAACATTAGTAGGAAAGAAAAGAGTCTCATATTGTTTTCCACTAGGGAGAGTTCAAAAACTTCAGTTGCACTCTATATAATAGAGCTTCACTGAGCTCATCGACCCACTGGATCGCATATAGCCCTGTTTCCTAAATAGCTTAAAGAGGACCTGAGGCGGTTCCTTGGGGCAGATGGGACACAGAGGCATGTTACCTGCAACATGACCTGCCTCTGTGAACCTCCAACCTCCCCCCCCCCCCCCCCCGGAAATTAGCGACAACATTTGGTCGCCATCTCAGAGGAATTGCCTGCTTAAACCTCCCACTAGGGGCGTTCCTGCAGGCTTTCCAGAGCTGCCATTGTGCAGGTCTCTCTCCCTGGCTACGCCCCCTGCCACTCCCCCGCCTCCCTGCACGCTGCTGTGAGAAAGATATCTCTCTTCTTCCAGTGTGGTGACCCAGAGGTCAAGAAAGTGCGGCGGTTTTGGCAGCTACCTGATCCGCCCAGATTTTACTGTGCGAAGGTTCATAGGGTCATTTGTTTAAAAACGGGCTCTAGGTCTTTTTTTTGCTGACGCCGTCAGTCACTGCGCATGCGCGCACCCACCTGCCGCGCAAACGCAATCGCCCACCCACCTCGCTCCCTGGTCCCGTCCAGCTGTTCGTTACTGCCCATGCACAGTAACAAAATAACAGGGACGCTGCATAACTGCTGGACGCAGCGACACAGGGTAATTATTAGGGGTGGGACGACGAATCCGGCGAATCCACGAATCCCTCGAATATTAGGAAATATTCGAGATTCGTGGATTCGAATCCCGACGCCATTTTCCACTATACGAATCCGCCGAATCCCGACGCCGCATCGCCGCGCATCCGCCGCTCGCACTCGTCCTCCTCCGACCCCCCCCCCCGCGCCTCTTCCGCTCGCCCCCCCCCCCCCCGCCCGCATCCACTCACCTATCCATAGCGGAGCGCAGAGCGGCAGACCTCTCGCCGACTTCCTGGTTCCCCCTAGTGACCGGCTCTTACAATGACGTCATTAGTAAGAGCCGGTCCGGCCACTAGAGGGAACAGGGAAGTAATGAAGAGGTCTGCCGCTCTGCGCTCCACGGGAAAGGTGAGTAGATTTTGCAGGGGTGAGCGGAGGAGGCACGGGGGACGGAGGGGGCCGTGGGGGGGTTGGCGGGGGAGGGGGGTTCTATCTACCTACCTACCTACCTACCTACCTACCACTATCCCTACCTACCTACAGGCCGCTATACCTACCTACCTACAGGCCCCTATACCTACCTAAAGGCCCCCTATACGCACCTACCTGCCTACCTAAAGGCCCCTATACCTACCTAAAGGCCCCTATACCTACCTAAAGGCCCCTATACCTACCCACCTACCTACCTACCTAATGGCCCCTATACCTACCTACCTACAGGCCTCAATACCTACCCACCTACCTACAGGCCCCCTATACATACCTACCTACCTAAAGGCACCTATACCTACCTACCTACCGGACACTATACCTACCTACAGGCCACTATACCTACCTATCTACCTACCTATCTACCTACCTACCGGCCACTATCCTTACCTACCTACAGGCTGCTATACCTACCTACCTACCTACCTACCTACCGGCTGCTATACCTACCTACCTACCTACCTACAGGCCACTATACCTACCTACCTACCTACCGGCCACTATCCTTACCTACCTACAGGCTGCTATACCTACCTACCTTCCTACCTACAGGCCGCTATACCCACCTACCTAAAGGCCCCCTATACGTACCTACCTACCTACCTAAAGGCCCCTATACCTACCTACCTACCTAAAGGCCCCTATACCTACCTGCAGGCCACTATACCTACCTACAGGCCTCAATACCTACCTACCTACCTACCTACAGGCCCCCTATACGTACCTACCTACCTAAAGGCACCTATACCTGCCTACCTACATACTTACCTATACTTAAGGCCCTATACCCTGCTACCTATACTGAAGGTCCCTTTACCTACCTACCTACCTACACTGAAGGCACATGTACCTTACTACCTATACTGAAGGCCCCTATACCTAGCTACCTACCTATACTGAAGGCACATATACCCTGCTACCCATACTGAAGGCACATATACCCTGCTACCTATACTGAAGGCCCCTATACCTAGTTACCTACCAATACTGAAAGCACATGTACCGTGCTATCTATACTGAAGGCCCCTATACCTTGCTACCGATACTGAAGGCACATGTACCCTGCTACCTATACTGAAGGCCCATGTACCCTGCTACCTATACTGAAGGCCCATATACCCTGCTACCTATACTGAAGGCCCATATACCCTGCTACCTATACTGAAGGCCCATATACCCTGCTACCTATACTGAAGGCCCATATACCCTGCTACCTATACTGAAGGCCCATATACCCTGCTACCTATACTGAAGGCCCATATACCCTGCTACCTATACTGAAGGCCCATATACCCTGCTACCTATACTGAAGGCCCATATACCCTGCTACCTATACTGAAGGCCCATATACCCTGCTACCTATACTGAAGGCCCATATACCCTGCTACCTATACTGAAGGCCCATATACCCTGCTACCTATACTGAAGGCCCATAAACCCTGCTACCTATACTGAAGGCCCCTATACCCTGCTACCTATACTGAAGGCCCATATACCCTGCTACCTATACTGAAGGCCCATATACCCTGCTACCTATACTGAAGGCCCATATACCCTGCTACCTATACTGAAGGCCCATATACCCTGCTACCTATACTGAAGGCCCATATACCCTGCTACCTATACTGAAGGCCCATATACCCTGCTACCTATACTGAAGGCCCATATACCCTGCTACCTATACTGAAGGCCCATATACCCTGCTACCTATACTGAAGGCCCATATACCCTGCTACCTATACTGAAGGCCCATATACCCTGCTACCTATACTGAAGGCCCATATACCCTGCTACCTATACTGAAGGCCCATATACCCTGCTACCTATACTGAAGGCCCATATACCCTGCTACCTATACTGAAGGCCCATATACCCTGCTACCTATACTGAAGGCCCATATACCCTGCTACCTATACTGAAGGCCCATAAACCCTGCTACCTATACTGAAGGCCCCTATACCCTGCTACCTATACTGAAGGCCCCTATACCCTGCTACCTATACTGAAGGCCCCTATACCCTGCTACCTATACTGAAGGCCCCTATACCCTGCTACCTATACTGAAGGCCCCAATACCCTGCTACCTATACTGAAGGCCCCTATACCCTGCTACCTATACTGAAGGCCCCTATACCCTGCTACCTATACTGAAGGCCCATATACCCTGCTACCTATACTGAAGGCCCATATACCCTGCTACCTATACTGAAGGCCCATAAACCCTGCTACCTATACTGAAGGCCCCTATACCTTGCTACCTATACTGAAAGCTACCAATATTGAAGGCACCCATACCTAGCTAGCTATACTGAAGGCACCTTTACCTCGCTACCTATGCCTGGGTACCTATACTGCGGGCAACTATACCACGGATCGCACAATTTTTATGTGCAGGATTCGTTAGATTCGGGATTCGAAAGGTTCGAGATATTCGAGAACCTTTTTAGATCCGGATTCGGATTCGAAGAAATTGTGGATTCGTCCCATCCCTAGTAATTATTATAAAGGATATATAGATGGATGGATGGATGGATGGATAGATATAGATATATAGTGGTTTGCAAAAGTATTTGGCCCCCTTGAAGTTCTCCACATTTTGTCACATTACTGCTACAAACCTGAATCAATTTTATTGGAATTCCACGTGAAAGATCAATACAAAGTGGTGAATGAGAAGTGGAACGAAAATCATACATGATTCCAAACATTTTTTACAAATCAATAACTGCAAAGTGGGGTGTGCATAATTATGCTCTTTTTCTTCTCCTAGAAACTCTGCTGTCATATCTAGCTTGCTTTGTAAACAAATGTGAGCACAGCATATTTCAGCAGCTTCTGCAGAGGGGGGAGGTGTATTTTCTCTGTCTCATGTCACACTGAACTACCCTCAGCCAATCAGTGAGGAGCAGGAATGTGGTAGGGAAGATAACAAGCTTCCATCTCCCTGGCATTGTACCAAATAGAGCCAAGGTGACTGAGATGAGGTTTATTACAGCAGAAACATTTATGATTATATTGGAATGCAGGGTCAGTCTGTAGACGACATAATAAACACAGAGATGTGGGGTAAATGGAATTTGATTTTGTGGCTGACAATCCCGCTTTAATTGATGGCCCTACAGGGTATGTTGAATCACTGTAATTCAGACCAGGGTGGATTTTCTGCTCCCCTCATTCATGAATACATATCGATGTGTGGCATTCTGCTGAGCTCTGTAGATCTCCGCGGTGTGGCACCTCTCTGGTGTCCATATTTTGAAGGAACTGTCTTCTTCTTACCAGTTATTAGCCTATGTCTCCCCCTACAGTTTTACAGAGTGCTGAACATCCGGATTGTGCTGGTCGGGGTGGAGGTTTGGAGTCAGAAGGACAAGATTGTGGTGAGCTCAGACCCTGCGGAGACGCTGAACCGCTTCCTGGCGTGGAGAGAGAAGGCATCTCTACCACGTCACGACAACGCTCATCTGCTCACGTGAGTAACGGCAACTAGGATAAGAAGTTCCAAAGAAGAACTTTCCCTCCAAACATTTGGGAGCTATGGTCTAGGGCTAAGTTAAAGGGACACTTAAGTCAAACAAAAAAAAAAGAGTTTTACTCACCTGGGGCTTCCAATAGCCCCCTGCAGCTGTCCGGTACCCTCGCCATCTCCCTCCGATCCTCCTGGCCCCGCCGGCAGCCACTTCCTGTTTCGGTGACAGGAGCTGACAGGCTGGGGACGCGAGTGATTCTTCGCGTTCCTGGCCACAATAGCTCCATCTATGCTGCTATAGCATATATCATATAGCAGCATAGAGGGTGCTAATGTGTCTGGGAACGTGAAGAATCACTCGCGTCCCCAGCCTGTCAGCTCCTGTCACCGAAACAGGAAGTGGCTGCCGGCGGGGCCAGGAGGATCGGAGGGAGATGGCGAGGGTACCGGACAGCTGCAGGGGGCTATTGGAAGCCCCAGGTGAGTAAAACTCATTTTTTTTGTTTGACTTAAGTGTCCCTTTAAGCCAACTAACTTATCTGTATGTTTTTGGGATGTGTGAGGAAACCAAAGTGCCCAGAAGAAACCCACGCTGACATGGGGAAAAAATATGAACTCTGTGTATATAATGCCCTGGCTGGGATTATATCCCGGGACTGCAAGGGTAGAGTGCTTTCTGCTACGCCAATGTGCTGCCCAGCTCACAATGTGGTTCTATCGATTACAGGATTCGGTGAGCAAAAGCAATAGGAGAAAGTTAATTTGTAAATCAAACAACAAGGCACCACATCAAATTCAATACATCAAACGTATATTTCGTCATCCTGGATCATCGTGAAATGTCTAATTGAGAACACCCTAATGAATGCAATTTGATTGAAAGAACACCTCTAGGCGTTTGTTTATATGAAATAATACACAGCTGATACTGAAGAGTAGCATCATATACTGTATTATTTCACTTAACCCTTTAGCAGCCAATTTATTTAGAGGCTGGCTAGTGCTCCAGACCAATTTATTTTAGCAATTTGTTTTCTTATTTGTTACATTTCCTTGCTACTAATCAGTATTTCTGTAATGTGTATTTATGGCCGCTTGTCACTAGGGGGCAATGTGAGACAATAACAGGATGGCTATATGGGCACATAAATGGCAGATGAAATTCAATGTTGAAAAATGTAAAGTCATGCATTTTGGTCGTACCAATGGTCTAGCACCATACAAAATAAACGGGATACAGTTGGGGACATCAAACTTGATCATCGACAACAAGTTAAATAATCGTACTCAATGCCAAGCCGCTGCAGCTAAAGCTAACAAAATTTTGGGATGCATTAAAAGGGAAATAAAAACTCGAGATGCTAGCATAATATTGCCCCTGTTTAACTCTCTAGTAAGGCCACATCTGGAATATGGAATTCAGTTCTGGGCACCACTTTACAAAAAAGATATTGCAGTTTTAGAGCAGGTGCAGAGACGAGCAACAAAATTGATGCGTGGGATGGAAGGTCTCGCTTACCAAGAAAGGTTAGATAAACTGCGTTTATTTAGTCTAGAGAAAAGACGCCTTAGAGGAGATCTAATTAACATGTATAAATACATCAGAGGGCAATATAATAGCTTGGCGGATGAGCTTTTTGTACCTAGGCCTTCTCAAAGGACTAGAGGACATGATCTGCGTATGGAGTAAAAACGTTTTTAGCCATTTATTTAGGAAAGGGTTCTTTACAGTAAGAGTGATTAAGATGTGGAATGCATTGCCACAGGAAGTCGTTATGGCAAACTCTATACCTGCATTTAAAGGGGGCTTAGATGCTTTCCTTGCGTTGAAAGACATCCATGGCTACAATTACTAGGTAATGCCTAATGATGTTGATCCAGGGATTTTATCTGATTGCCATCTGGAGTCGGGAAGGAATTTTTCCCTTTTGGGGCTAATTGGACCATGCCTTGTAAGGGTTTTTTCGCCTTCCTCTGGATCAACAGGGATATGTGAGGGAGCAGGCTGGTGTTGTACTTTGTACTGGTTGAATTCGATGGACGTATGTTTTTTTTTTCAACCAAAAGAACTATGTAACTATGTAACACAGGACTTCTGCTTTCAGTTTCTGTTTTCTTCTAGTAGAAAGAGATCAAAGCATTCCAAGAATTTACAGCACAAGTTCAGCAGAGGTCAAAAGCAGTGCGCTTATCTCAAACGAGATAACCCTATTGAAGCTGCTAATAAGTTCATTCCAAATGCATACACAATGCCTATAACTATCCTCAACAAGCATTTAAGTTTAAACTGAACTTGACCACATATTTCTCATGGACATACAGTATGTTGTTGCATCACTACCATAACAAAATACGAAACTGATATCTGCATATTAGATCATTATCTATTAATATGTACCTTCTTTTATCATCTACCATATACAGAAAAATATACACTGTATATACTCAAGTCTAGAAATTTTGGTCTGATTCACTTCATATAAGTGTAGGTGTCAACTTATACACGAGTCACAGCAACACTGAGCACACTGAGTAATGTGTGTACTATTAGTGACATTCCCATTTGCAGAAATGTACCCTGTAGTAAGTGATACTTTGAGGAAAGGAAATGCCAACAAAACACAGGTCTGAAAGTCCTGGCCACAACAAGGAAAGGGGGGGGGGGGGGGATACTGGGCTGCATAATAGTGAAGAATTGCAGCACTTGGGGGCAGTGGCGTAGCTAAGGAGCTGTGGCCCCCGATGCAAGTTTTACAATGCCCCCCCCCCCCCCCCCCCCCGCAAGCACTCTATACGTAACAATTGATACGGCACACTAAAACCTGCCAATGGCAACTACAGTGTCAAAGGTGCAAAAAGGGGATGGGAAACAGTTTGTTAATAATTGCTACTATTCAGAGCATCTATAGAAGTGATTATTATGAGCACAGGACTAATAGAGAGCTAATAGTGTAGTTGAGGGAGGGCCCTTTGGGGCCTCTCCGGCCCAAGGGCCCCGATGCGGTCGCAACCCCTATTGCTACGCCCCTGCTTGGGGGCCTGGAGGAGGCATTGGCTGCACTTAAGGGACGGAAGGAGTTAATGGCTGCAATACTGTATGCAGTGCAGTCATTAACTCCTCCTGGTCCCCAAGTGCAGCTATTAACTTTCCTGATAGACTTCTACTAGAGTCAATAAAAAATTCTAGCTTAAGGGGGTTGAATATTGGAGTCGACTTATACACGAGGTCGTCTTGTGTTCGAGTATATACGGGTATAGGAAGATGTCCAGGAGCTTTTACTTCCTATTCTTGAATGTCAGAAATGTTGAGTATTTTTGGATTATAACAATAAAAAGCATGCGGACACTATGAAACCTTCACTGCTGTGTTTGTTTTTAGGGGTGTGACGTTTAACGGCTCGGCGGTTGGGATGGCAACCATGAACTCCATCTGTACGGCTGATCGCTCTGGTGGGGTGAATATGGTGAGTGGCAGAGTCTGTCTCAGATGTGAGCTCTACCACAGGACAGCAGTCATAGGTGAAAAACTCCAGAGCAGTCGAGATTGGTTAACGAGAATTCAAATAATTCCAGCTTGTATGCAAATTTCATGCAAATTGTTTAAGCTTGGACTTGAGCCAATTACAACTAATAAGCGGGGTATGGACGCTGCCATATTTAATTTGTTTTAACAATACCAAGTGCCTGGCTATCCTGCTGATCTTCTGGTTAGCCAATTAACTTAGCTGTGTTTTTGGGATGTAGAAGGAAACCCGGAGTGCCCAGGAGAAACCCACACAGACACGGAAAACATACAAACTACTTGCAGATAGTGCACTGGCTGGGATTTGAACCGAGGACCCAGTGCTGAGTGCTATCCTCTGTCAATGTGCTGCCCATGCAGATCAGATGTTTCTGAAAAAAACATGTCAAGATTTTTAGCTGCATGCTTGTTTCAGGTGTGTGATTCAGACACTACTGCAGCCAAAGAGATCAGCAGGGCTGCCAGGCAACTGGTATTGATTAAAAGGAAATAAATATGGCAGCCTTGACATGTCTCGCTTCAGGTTCCCTGTAAACAAGAGGTTACAACTGCTGTGGAACTATTATTATTGGTTTTAGCAGTCAAATTGTTTACAATTTTCCTTCTGCAAGCAAAAGATGGGAGGAGAGAGTGTATTGGTAATTCTGAGCAACAAACTCAAAGAAGTTCATTTGAGGTTTCCTTTTCTGGAGCTGTGGAGCCATCTACTGGCAGACAGATGAAATCATTCCGTCTGTTTGTGATTCTTTGGCTCCCTCATGTGGAGAAGATAAACTTCTTTTCCTAGCAATCAATAGTGATTGCTGCAAATGGCTTCAGCCAGTTTGTCCTCTGACTGTAAACTCTTTACACCAGTGTTGCCAACTCATCCCTTTAATTACTGACACATCTAAGTTATACAGGTTCTGGGGCTATTTGCTTATAATCAGTGCCTTAACTGCATCTACCTAGCCACAAAACCTGTATAATTCATGTGTCAGTAATTAAAGAGATGGGTTGGCAACACTGCTTTACACTCCTGTCCCCCTTTGTGATTGGAGTGGAGAATGTGACATACCTGTTGATATGGATGTACAGTTCTTCTCATTAAAGTGAATCTGAAGCGAAAATAAAAAGACAAAAACAGATACTTGCCTAATGAGAGAGAAGTCTCCAGGACCAATAGAGCCTTACCGTTCTCCACACAGTGCCCCCGCGGGCTCCTCCATACGGTGCCCTTATTCCCTCGCGGGCTCCTCCATACGGTGCCCTTATTCCCCCGCGGGCTCCTCCATACAGTGCCCTTATTCCCCCGCGGGCTCCTCCATACGGTGCCCTTATTCCCCCGCGGGCTCCTCCATACGGTGATCTTATTCCCCCGCGGGCTCCTCCATACGGTGCCCTTATTCCCCTGCGGGCTCCTCCATACGGTGCCCTTATTACCCCGCGGGCTCCTCCATACGGTGCCCTTATTCCCCCGCGGGCTCCTCCATACGGTGCCCTTATTCCCCCGCGGGCTCCTCCATACGGTGCCCTTATTCCCCCGCGGGCTCCTCCATACGGTGCCCTTATTCCCCCGCGGGCTCCTCCATACGGTGCCCTTATTCCCCCGCGGGCTCCTCCATACGGTGCCCTTATTCCCCCGCGGGCTCCTCCATACGGTGCCCTTATTCCCCCGCGGGCTCCTCCATACGGTGCCCTTATTCCCCCGCGGGCTCCTCCATACGGTGCCCTTATTCCCCCGCGGGCTCCTCCATACGGTGCCCTTATTCCCCCGCGGGCTCCTCCATACGGTGCCCTTATTCCCTCGCGGGCTCCTCCATACGGTGCCCTTATTCCCCCGCGGGCTCCTCCATACGGTGCGCTTATTCCCCCGCGGGCTCCTCCATACGGTGCCCTTATTCCCCCGCAGGCTCCTCCATACGGTGCCCTTATTCCCCCGCGGGCTCCTCCATACAGTGCCCTTATTCCCCCGCGGGCTCCTCCATACAGTGCCCCGCGGGCTCCTCCATACGGTGATCTTATTCCCCCGCGGGCTCCTCCATACGGTGATCTTATTCCCCCGCGGGCTCCTCCATACGGTGCCCTTATTCCCCCGCGGGCTCCTCCATACGGTGCCCTTATTCCCCCGCGGGCTCCTCCATACGGTGCCCTTATTCCCCCGCGGGCTCCTCCATACGGTGCCCTTATTCCCCCGCGGGCTCCTCCATACGGTGCCCTTATTCCCCCGCGGGCTCCTCCATACGGTGCCCTTATTCCCCCGCGGGCTCCTCCATACGGTGCCCTTATTCCCCCGCGGGCTCCTCCATACGGTGCCCTTATTCCCCCGCGGGCTCCTCCATACGGTGCCCTTATTCCCCCGCGGGCTCCTCCATACGGTGCCCTTATTCCCCCGCGGGCTCCTCCATACGGTGCCCTTATTCCCCCGCGGGCTCCTCCATACGGTGCCCTTATTCCCCTGCGGGCTCCTCCATACGGTGCCCTTATTCCCCCCGCGGGCTCCTCCATACGGTGCCCTTATTCCCCCCGCGGGCTCCTCCATACTGTGCCCTTATTCCCCCGCGGGCTCCTCCATACAGTGCCCTTATTCCCCCGCGGGCTCCTCCATACGTGCCCTTATTCCCCCGCGGGCTCCTCCATACGGTGCCCTTATTCCCCCGCGGGCTCCTCCATTAGCAGTCTATGACCAATCTGTCGTAGACGGCGCTCTTCTGCTTGGCTTCCGAAGATGGGCTGCTCCATGCTGCGCAAGCGCAGTACTGAGCCGCCAGGTCTTCAGGAGCCTGAGTACTTCTGAAGATTTCTGAAGTCTCCCGTGGTGGGAGATTGAAACGGAGGAGCCTGCGGGGGAACGAGGACACAGTGAGGAGAACGGGGAGGCTCTATAGGGCCCAGGGCCTTCCCTCTCTTTAGGTGAGTATCTGTTTTTTTATTTTTTACTTCAGACTTTCTTTAAAGGAGTAAAGGAAATTAGACAAAATGAGCTCTACTCACCTGGGGCTTTCTCCAGCCCTTTGTAGCCCAGTAGTGTCCCAGTAGTTGTGTGCCTGCGCAGTAAGCCGCGTACAACATGGGCTTGATTGACAGCTGCAGTTTGCGCAGGCGCAGTGAGAACGACCTCGGGGTCGGCCTCCGCACTGTGCATGGATACCGGGACGGCGGAGCAGAGCGGTCGGCGTGGGACAGTCGGCTGCAAAGGGCTGGAGAAAGCCCCAGGTGAGTAAAGTTAATTTTGTCTAATTTCCCTGATAACTCCTTTAACCTCCCCAGCGTTATGGACAGAAATGTCCGTTCAAAAAAACATGCTGTGAACAGTATAAACATGCATACACATCAATACTCCACTGCACTGTATACTAGACCCTTGCTTGACACATTTTGGCAAGTTACAGGGAAAAAAAAGTTTTAAAAATAAATTTTATCACTGTTTGCACAGAAATCCTGGGGAAATTGAACGCTGGGGAGGATACCTGAAGTCACATGATGAGATAGACATGTGTATGTACAGTGCCTAGCACACAAACAGCTAGGCTGTGTTCCTTTTTTCTTTCTCTGCCTGAAAAAGTTAAATATCAGATATGCAAGTGGCTGACTCAGTCCTGACTCAGTCAGGAAGTGACTACATTGTGACCCTCACTGATAAGAAATTCCCCTTTTTACCTCTTTCTTGCTCTCAGAAGCCATTTGCTGATAGGAAAGTGTTTTATAGTTGGAATTTCTTATCAGTGAGGGTCACACTGTAGCCACTTCCTGTCTGAGTCAGGACTGAGTCAGCCACTTACATACCTGATAATTAACTCTTTCAGGCAGTGAAAGAAAAAAAGGAACACAGCATAGTTATTTGTGTGCTAGGCACTGTACATACACATGTCTATCTCATCATGTCACTTCGGGGTATCCTTTAAAGAATAAATCTCGCTTCAGACCTAATAGATAGCAGGGGCACGTGTGCCCCTGCTAAACCGCCGCTATCCCGCGGCTTAACGGGGGTCCCTCACCTCACAAATCCCCACCGAGCAGCCGGGGATCTCTTCCTGGTTGGGGCAGGGCTAACCGCCGCAGCCCTGCCCCACGCGCGTCTGTCAGCGCGTATCTCCGCCTCTCCCCCGCCCCTCTCTGTCTACCTTCACTGAGAGGGGCGGGGGAGAGGAGGCGATGCGCCGCTGATAGACGCGACTGGAGGCAGGGCTGCAGCCGTTAGCCCTGCCTCCAGGAGCGACCAAGTCTGCGACCAAGTGTCGCAGTGGGGGGTTTGGGGGTGAAGGGACCCCCGTATAGCGGCGGTTTAGCAGGGGCACACGTGCCCCTGCTAACCATGAGAATTATTCTCGCTTCAGAGTCTCTTTAAGGGGCATCATATTGTGTTGGTGTTTTTCTTTACATTGCTACTTATATATGATGGGGGTCTGGAATGCTGATCATTCTCCCAGGGGGAGATGAAAAAACAAACGTGAGGCAACTGGGACCCCCTTATGGTGTAGTATGTAGAGTAATGCAGAAAGTAAAGAAAACAAATGGGGTAAATACAAAACCAGGTTGCAAAATGACAACAAAACATTTGTAAAGCGAATTTTCTTTCCTAGGACCCAAAGCGCATAAGCTTGTCTCAGATCAGTACATAGTGTTGTGTACAGGGGGGAAATGTATGTGATCATAAATGCCAGAATAAACAGGTGGCCTTTCAGTTTTGATTTTTTTTTTTTGTAACTCAACTTTTATTGGAAAGATCATAAGGTAAAAAAAAAAAGTTACATTCACTTTCACTAGAAGAAAACATTTTAGCATGCATATACATAATCAAACAGAAAATGTATACTGTTACAATTTTGGTAGAACATTAAAACAGGTCAATAAACAACAACAACAACAACAACAAATAACATTTGTAAAGCGCTTTTCTCCCATAGGACTCAAAGCGCATAAGCATGGCTCAGACCATCGTGGTACAGAGGAAGAATTTTATAAGTCCGGAAATGCCAGGCTAAACAGGTGGCTTTTCAGTCTGGATTTGAATAGCTCCAGGGATGGTGCTGTCTTTACTGGGTGTGGCAGGGAGTTCCAAAGAGTAGGGGCAGCATGACAGAAGGCTCTATCTCCAGATTTTTTGAGGTGCACTCTGGGAGTGACCAAGTTTATAGAACTTGCTGATCTGAGGTTGTGGGAGGTGTGGTGCAGCTTCAGCAAGTCCTTCATGTATGACAATTGTTCTGCATCTTAATACTCAAAAGAGAAGGTTCATCATAAACAATATTTAATCAACATTACTTGAGAGGTCATGGTTAATATCCCAAAAATCCCATACATTAGAAAAATTAACTGAAGTTTCATTAACCACATGAGGTCAAAGATTCCATTAGGCTTATTCTTCATACTCTTTGTATAACATCGTCAATACTCGGGGGTTCCTTACGTTTCCAAAAGGCCGAAATTTGCATCCGTGCGGCAGTAAGAAGGTGAGTACGCATTTTCCATGAATTTAATAGCAAGCCAGGTGGGGATTTACCCAAAACATAAACCTATGGGTCCAATGAGACCTGTTTATGTAGCACTTTATATACCAGATATTTGACCAATATGGGCTAATAACTGGGCAATGCCAAAAAATATGGGCCAGAGCCCTGTGCCACACAACCTCTCCAGCAAGACACAGACGATGTAGGGAAAAGTGTTGGATCTGTCTTGATTAAGTTTGGCAAGGCATTCCAAGGGGTAGGAGCAGCCTGACAGAAATATTTGGCTCCAGTGGGGTTGGACTCTGTGGATGGTCAAGTTATTGGATCTTTTTGATCTGAGGTTGTGAGAGGTGTGGTGCAGTTGCAATAAATCCTTCAGGTATCCAGGGCTTGGGTCATGTAGGGAATCAAAAGTTAGCATGCCAATTTTGAAAATAATTCTCCATTTTATGGGTAGCCAGTGTAGTGAGCAAAGGATTGGTGTTATGTGGCAATGGTAGGGTTTGCTTGTTAACAGTCTTGTGGCAGCATTCTGTTCTAGCTGCAGTCAATGTAGGTCTTTGTTTGGAAGGCCTGCATAGAGGGAATTGCAATCTTCCATTGCCGTGAGGTGATGACGGCGGGAACTAGGGTTGGAAGATCTTCTGAAGGAATGAGTTGCTTAACCATTTGCAATAGTCCTTGGGTGAAAAGAGGAATGTTCATGACAATTGAAATTTGATTCCTAAATTTTAATTCCCCCATGGAGGTTCGGAGGTGTAATACTGGGAGGAAGGTGCCTCAAAGAATGTGTAACATAATTTAACAGTTTAAAATGCAAGAAAACTTACCGTTTACTTGACCTGAGGAAGTAGGTGGGTGCCTGTGAAATTATTTTTGTATCTTGTATCAGTCCTCATTATAGGCTTAGTTTTTCTTGCCTTTAAAACGTTTTTTAATGATTTCTCACCTCCTTTGGGCAGCCTCCTTTCCAGTATAATACGTATATAAATTTGTAGTCTCTCAGAGGTCACATCCCTGCTGAGTAGGACTTGACATCTATAACTTGCTGCCCTTCCTCTACCTCTTATCCACCAATCAGCAAGATACTACTGCTGTTGCTCCCGATATTGTAAATGGTTTATAGCTGGCGGAAATGGGAGGGACCTAGGGGCCTGTGTTCACATACCTCCCACCTTTTTGAGATTAAAAAGATGGACACTTAAGCCACACCCCTGGCACACCCCTAATCACTCCCCCGACATACCATAAAGATTTCATAAGATAAATATGTTTTATAATTCAAACCACACTTGTCGTTTCTATCCTGGTTTATTTTCCTTCATATTGAAAATAGGAAATATATCAATTTAAAGGATGGGAATAAAGTTTAGAGTCTAATGAACAGGGGGTATTATTTATGACATGAACGCTCCTGCAGGTGTCTTGCGGTCGCTGCACTGCCATAGGTCTGTCAGTTTATAAACATTACAAACTTCTGTTTCTTTTGTTTATTGATCACATATTAATCTCTGTCCTCTCGCCCATCACAGGACCATTCGGTCAGCATTCTGAGCGTGGCTTCCACCATCTCACATCAGCTGGGTCACAACCTGGGACTGAACCATGCCATGGCAGACAGGGAGTGTGGCCAGCCCAGCATGGGGAAGGCGTGGATCATGGAGAACACTGCAGGGTGAGAACTGACACCTATTACACGTTCACTGCAAGGGGCAAGTTAAAAGGAACCTGAGGTGAGAGGCATATGGAGGCTGCCATATTTATTTCCTGTTAAACAATACCAGTTGCCTGGAAGCCCTGCTGATCTCTTTGGCTGCAGTAGTGTCTGATTCACACACCTGAAACATCCATGTGGCTAATCCAGTCAGACTTCAGTCCAGAAACACCGGATCTGCATGCTTGTTCAGGGTCTATGGCTAAAAGTATTAGGCCACATACACACATCAGACTATAGTCTTTGGAAAATGAAAGATCACAGACCAATTTTACCCCCTTCATGTAGTATGAGAGCCATACTCTACACAGTCTTTTCTATGGAGCTGAACTCCACATCAGAAAAAAATCTTTGCAAGATGCTGCACACAAACATGCTGCACACACTCAAAGATCAGTAGCTGCAAAATATCTGTTCCTGACAAAGATCCGTTCCTGCAAAATGCATTCATAGTCTATGAGATTTGCAGATCATCATACACACCTTGTTTAACAGACATTCATCTGCAGATCAGAGCCACCAGGATGGATCTTCAGATCTGCAGATGATTGTCTGATCTGCAGATGAATGTCAGTTAAATCATGTGTGTATGATGATCTGCAGATCTCATAGACTATCATTGCAATTTGCAGGAACGGATCTTTGGCAGGAACAGATCTTTTGCAGATACTGATCTTTTGTGTCTGTACAGCATCTGTGTGTGCAGCATCTTGCAAAGATTTCTATCTGATGGGGAGTTCAGCTCCATAGAATAGACTGTGTAGAGTATGGCTCTCATACTACATGGAAGGGGGTAAGATTGGTCTGTGATCCTTCATTTTCCAAAGACTATAGTCTGATGTGTGTATGAGCCTTTAGAGGTCGGTGCTAAGCAATTTGCATTGTTTAAAAGGAAATAAACATGTCAGCCTCCATATGTCTCTCACCTCGGGTTGCCTTTAAAGAATCTCCGCTTGTCTGCGTCTTCCATCACACAAGACGAGATTCCTTTTTACTGTCAGTGGCAGAGCCCTTAAAGTGAACCAGAGATGAAGCACCCTCATGTATTTTACCATATATATCAGTGGGAACATTAGAGCAGACACCTACCCTGCTCTCTGCTTCATTCTTCACTGCTCAGCCGGCCTGTTATCAGCCCTGATAAAATCCCCAACTGAGCATTCAGTCTGGCTTCGCTATAATGACTCAGCTATAATGATTCCTGAGCAGAGCTAGAAGGGGGCAGGCTTGGGCTTGAAAATACATTAGAGAAGACAGACTCAGTTATGATTCCTGAGCAAAGCCAGACTGAATGCTCAGTCGGGGGTTTTATCAGGGCTGATTAGAAGCAGGCTGAGCAGTGAAGGATAAAACAGAGAGCAGGGTAGGTGTTTTCTCTAATGTTCCCACTGATATATATGGTAAAATACATGAGGGTGCTTCGTCTCTGGTTCACTTTAACCAGTACACAATTCAGTCATACACTATTCAGTCATACACTAATATTCGATCATCAGATTGATCCCTCTCAGATCAAATCTGACCTGAGAGGGATCGATTCTTCCCACACACTGGACACAGATTATTTCATGCTGAAATCTGTTAAAAATCTGTGGAGCCGCCACCGCCTGCCAGGGCCCTCCAGGTCTCCCCTATGTAAAGTGTACCCCTAGGCCGTGTATCCCGCCAGACCTCTTACGCCTCTAGCGTTTGTCACATGACACAGGTGCCCCAAGAGAGAAGACACGGGAGGAGGTGCGCCGGCCGACAGCTGAGAGTTAGTTCTGCTGGCAACACTGCACGACAGTCACCCCAAATCAAAACGCTCTACCGCCCTCCTTCCAACCCGCCGCCGATCCAGTGTTATCTTTTGTCTTGGACACAACTGACTGATCCCAGATGAAAATCAATCAATCAATCAGGCATTGTTTTCTAGCAGATTGAACCACAGTGAATCTGCCACATATCGATGGTAAAAATTGTATGGCCACTTTATAGTGAACCTGAGATGAAAATAAACTGATTAGTTATACAATTGGATCTGTCCGTCTACTTCTAGAAATGACTTTTTTAGACATCTCATGGTTTTATTTTATGCATAAACCTTTACAAAGAAGATGTAATGTTTTATAGTCTCTGCTCAATTGCAGTGTCTCAAGAGTCCCAGAGGAAGAATACATGAACTATTGACCTTGGTATCTATCCCTTACAGTCAGAAGTCCAGTTACCTGCTTAGGAAAGGGTTTTATAGTTGTAATTTATCAGTGAGGGACTTTATAACCCGACTGGGTTCTGACTGAAATAAAACTGCATAGCTGGATATTAACTCTTTCAGGCAGGGAAAAAAGAAAAGGCGCACAGCGTAGGTGCCTGTGTTCTTGCCACTATATATATATATATATATATATATATATATATATATATATATATATATATATATATATATATATATATATATATATATATATATATATATATATATATATATATATATATATATATATATATATATATATATATATATACGTCTATCTCAACACGTCACATGTCATCTCGGGTACACGTTAACCTTTCTGCTGGTGACAAGTTTCACAGACGCTGTATTTTGGATGTTGAGCTGATTGCCTCCTCTCCTCCCTGTTTCAGTGGCTCGGGCACCTCTTGAACATCATCAATGTTTTTTGGCTCCATTAGATGTTTGTTCATTTCACAGAGTTCTTGTGATTAGATTATCAGCCTGCAGAGATTCTGTTTTGTATCTTGAAAGCTCGTCTTGTGTATATTTAGACATCAGAAGAAAGCACAGAGTTGATTTTGCTAATGCAGATCAATGTCATTAAATGCTGTAATGCGTTCGCCTCCTCTGTGGTTACAGCCTTCGGATAATGATGAAAATCTCTTTTCTGTAGGAGTCCATACATCAGGCTGTGACCTGATACACTACTGCTTGTGAGCCACACTCTCCCGGGGTGCATACGCACATGCAATTTTGATTGGCCAATCACTGAACAATTTAACTACCTACATTAAGTATGAGGGCCAACAGACTTTGAATATTTTGAACAGACTGTAGGTAAGCTACATGGAAGTGATACAATTTGACCATTCATTAGCCAATCAAAACTGGATGTGTGTATCAATCCTCAGATCTGTGAGTTTAGAGGTTTACAGGCTTCTTAAACTTAACAGGTACAATAATATTCGGGGGAGATATGATTCCATTTACTTAGTCATAATAGCATAATATATAATCGCATACACCGAGGAAACCGGGCACTCCGGCTTCCTCCCACGTCCCAAAAACATACAGATAAGTTAATTGGCTTCCCCCTAAAAATTGGCCGTAGACTAAGATACATGCACTACACGATACATACATACACATATGACTGTTAGGGATTAGATTGTGAGCCCCTCTGAGGACAGTTAGTGACAAGACAATATACTCTGTACAGCGCTGCGGAAGATATTGGCGCTATATAAATACTTAATAATATTACAGCCTAACTGAACGAGAGAACGTCGCTTCCCTGTTAAGGTGCCTACACACCTTTGACTTATGCCACCTGTTAGGGATCGAGGCCCAACCTCTTGGGGTGACATCGCTGGGCCAGGCTGCACAGATGTGAAGTCAGATGTATAGCTGACTACACACCCTGCTGCTATGTAAGGGGGCGGAGGGACGACAGAGCAGCACGTACCTATGTGACGCCACGTAGCGGGTGGGGGAATGGCGTGCACACTTGGTGTGGCAGTCGGTGGCAACTGTACACACGCCTATTGCTGAGGTGGTCATTATCCGCTGCCTCAGCCGACTTTACGTGTTCTTTGAATGATCCTATCCCGCTGACCTTTGTAAATAAAAACACTGCCTAATTGTGTTGCTCTTCCTATTAGAAAACTGCTACTAGGGTAATTTTAGTAGCCTACATTTCACTGTAGTGCCCCTTTAAGGTTTGTGACTTGTAATGATGATGGGATTTGTCATGTGACCATTTTGCATACAGAAGATAATACAATAATATGAATATGTTTCAGGTTCATGCCCGGTCTGGAGTTCAGTAAATGCAGCATGGAGGAGCTCAATGCCACCCTCAGACAGGGGGGAGGAAAGTGCCTGTTCAATGTCCCTGCTCCGTCCAGCGTATTTGGGGAGCCACGATGTGGCAATCTGCTGGTGGAGAGAGGAGAGCAGTGTGACTGTGGCCTGACACAGGTGAGAAGGACCTCATTAATGTTATCCTCTAACCATGAATTCACATGGGGCCTATTCACCAGCGTGCAGGCCCAATACTGCAACCATCACTACACATTGTGCTTCCTGTGTGAAGAGCAGAGCAGGCTGTGGCTTATGTGATGGAACATGGAGGAGTCATGCTTTCTGTGCCCGTTATAGAGAATTCCCATTTTAGAGCCATCATAGGACACTTAAGTTTTTTCTGGAGGTGTGTTAGATCTGAGGCTTGGCTTGGTTTTGACCTGGGAATAACAGTCCCGATAAGAGAGACTAGAATTGCTCTCAGATTTTTATTACTGTCCTTCATTTGCTGTCCCAGTGAAACTTGAGTCCCTCATTTGCTGTCCCAGGGAACCCGAGTCCCTCATTTGCTGTCCCAGGGAACCCGAGTCCCTCATTTGCTGTCCCAGGGAACCCGAGTCCCTCATTTGCTGTCCCAGGGAACCCGAGTCCCTCATTTGCTGTCCCAGGGAACCCGAGTCCCTCATTTGCTGTCCCAGGGAACCCGAGTCCCTCATTTGCTGTCCCAGGGAACCCGAGTCCCTCATTTGCTGTCCCAGGGAACCCGAGTCCCTCATTTGCTGTCCCAGGGAACCCGAGTCCCTCATTTGCTGTCCCAGGGAACCCGAGTCCCTCATTTGCTGTCCCAGGGAACCCGAGTCCCTCATTTGCTGTCCCAGGGAACCCGAGTCCCTCATTTGCTGTCCCAGGGAACCCGAGTCCCTCATTTGCTGTCCCAGGGAACCCGAGTCCCTCATTTGCTGTCCCAGGGAACCCGAGTCCCTCATTTGCTGTCCCAAGGAACCCGAGTCCCTCATTTGCTGTCCCAGGGAACCCGAGTCCCTCATTTGCTGTCCCGGGGAACCTGAGTCCCTTTAGTTTTAGACTTAGATTGCTAATTTTACACTACCTCCCTTCCTCCTGCAGGAGTGTACCGATCCATGCTGCAATGCCTCAAGCTGCCAGTTGATGGCAGGAGCGGAGTGTGCCTCAGATGGTCTGTGCTGTGAGCAGTGTATGGTAAGTGACTTATACATGTGTTTTTAGCAGGGGCTGGGATAGAGAATCATGTTCAATTTTGTGCTTGGATTTGGGTTTTCTATAAAATTAAAATATTTATCCCAAAAAATGAAGTGTCAGTTCCCTTCTGTGATCCCGGTCTCTTCTCTTTAGATAAAGCCGATGGGTACCTTGTGCCGGGAGCCGCTCGGGGAGTGCGACCTGCCAGAATACTGCTCTGGGGACTCCGCCCACTGTCCTGCCAATGTCTTCCTCCAGGATGGGGAGTCCTGCGCGTCCGGAGAGGCGCACTGCTACGGAGGAGAATGCCGCACTCTGCAGAGCCAGTGCCAGAGCATGTGGGGCCCCGGTGAGTGGATGGGGGGAGGGGAGGGGAGGGGGGGATACCATCACTTCTACCATTATAGGGCAGCTCTGGCCAAAATCTTATGCTAGGTACACACGATGCAATTTTCTGACAGATTTACTGTCAGATCGATTTCCAATCAATTTTCCATAGAAGTGAACAGAAAATCAATGGGAAATCAGATCGGACATGTTGGAAACAATCAATCTGACAGTAAATCTTACAAAAAAATTGTATCATGTCTACCTAGCCCTATGCCTGGTACACACAATGCAATTTTCTATCAGATTAACGGTTGAATTGACTATTTCCAACAGGTCTGATCTGTTTTCTGATTGTTTTTCTGATCACTTTTGTATCGAAGTAATTGAAAAATCGATCAGTAAAACAAAAGGAAATCAGATTGGACCGATCGGGAATAATCGATTTCGACTGTCAATCTGACGGAAAATTGCATTGTGTGTGCCAGGCATAACAGAGTGGATAAATGTTAGTTCTTGATCAGACTTATATCTGTCCCCCTCATCTACTGTCCCATTAACATTGCAGGAAGTGAGTGGAGCAGGAGCATAGACCGTAATCAAACCTGAATGAAGTTCTTTCTTTTCCCCATAACTGTAAAAAGGAAAAGTGTTTTTTTTTGTTGTTTTTTTTTGTTTCTCTGACCATCTTTTTCTTTTAAAGCGGATCTGAACTCAGAACTTCCTCTCTGCTCAAAAACATTCGCAACAGCATGATAAAGAAAAACATTTTTGTTACAGCTGATACAAATCCTGCAATAAGTCTGCAGTGTGTCTACATCTTGCTTTCAAGGAAGCAGACATATTGTTAACATCCTGTGCTTATAAATTAGCAGATCAGCCTTGGCAAAGGGGATTCCTGAGCTGACAAAGCTGAGAGATCAAATTACGGAGGTGATTAGTCACAGATGAGAGGTGATTACACAGGCTAAACTCTCTAAATACATACAGGGCGCAGTTCTCTGTTTTCTGTCTGTCCTGTGCAAGAGTTCAGGTCCACTTTAATGCTGTACAGAGTGCAATGTAGATCGGCAGCATCATCATCTGTTCTTTTTACTCCCAGTGGAGCATATGGGGCATCCGTGAAGACTCTCTATTCAGATCCATTTCTTGCTATTCTCCATTCCATGATTTTCCCATCTAATTTCTTCTTTCTCTAATCTTCTCCATCCCTTATTCGTACACAAAAATTGCCTCAAAATGCACCAAAAGCCGCTTGTAAAAATAACAAAAAATATTGTAAGGGAGCTGCAATCTTAATTTTTTTTTTTAAATTTACACCAAACGGTTTTGCGTGCGCTTCATGTCGATTCTTTTCAGTCAGTAAGGGCGCTTAGTGATGTGATATACTTTGTAAAACGCTGCAGAAAATGTCTCTGTTACATAAATGTATAATAATTATAATCTGCTGTTATAAGATTCCTCATCCTGTAACCCTGCAGGCTCCTCGCCAGCTCCCGACGCTTGCTTCACCAAAGTGAACATGAGAGGTGACAAGTATGGCAACTGCGGGCGGAGCGCCAATGGCACATACAGACCCTGCACACAAAGGTACCCCTTACATGCACAATGCAGTGAGACACGCACACCTGACATGTACAATGTAGGGAGACATACTGTGCACAATGCAGGGAGATACGCACACCTGACATTCACAGTGCAGGGAGACACGCATACACCTGACCTGCACAATGCAAGGAGACATACACACATCTGACATGCACTACGCAGGGATACACACACCTGACCTGCACTACGCAGGGATACACACACCTGACCTGCACTACGCAGGGATACACACACCTGACATGCACAATGCAGGGTGACGCGCACACCTGACATGCACTACGCAGGGATACACCCACCTGACCTGCACTACGCAGGGATACACACACACCTGACATGCACTACGCAGGGATACACACACCTGACATGCACAATGCAGGGAGACGCGCACACCTGACATGCACTACGCAGGGATACACACACCTGACATGCACAATGCAGGGAGACGCGCACACCTGGCATGCACTACGCAGGGATACACACACCTGACATGCACTACGCAGGGATACACACACCTGACATGCACTACGCAGGGATACACACACCTGACATGCACTACGCAGGGATACACACACCTGACATGCACTACGCAGGGATACACACACCTGACATGCACAATGCAGGGAGACGCGCACACCTGACATGCACAATGCAGGGAGACGCGCACACCTGACATGCACTACGCAGGGATACACACACCTGACCTGCACTACGGAGGGATACACACACCTGACATGCACAATGCAGGGAGACACGCGTACACCTGACATGCACAATGCAGGGAGACACGCGTACACCTGACATGCACAATGCAGGGATACACACACCTGACATGCACTACGCAGGGATACACACACCTGACATGCACAATGCAGGGAGACACGCGTACACCTGACATGCACAATGCAGGGATACACACACCTGACATGCACTACGCAGGGATACACACACCTGACATGCACTACGCAGGGATACACAAACCTGACATGCACTACGCAGGGATACCCACACCTGACCTGCACTACGCAGGGATACACACACCTGACATGCACTACGCAGGGATACACACACCTGACATGCACAATGCAGGAAGACGCGCACACCTGACATGCACAATGCAGGGAGACGCGCACACCTGACATGCACAATGCAGGGATACACACACCTGACCTGCACTACGCAGGGATACACACACCTGACCTGCACTACGCAGGGATACACACACCTGACATGCACAATGCAGGGAGACGCACACACCTGACATGCACTACGCAGGGATACACACACCTGACATGCACTACGCAGGGATACACACACACCTGACATGCACAATGCAGGGAGACACGCATACACCTGACATGCACTACGCAGGGATACACACACCTGACATGCACTATGCAGGGATACACACACCTGACATGCACAATGCAGGGAGATGCGCACACCTGACATGCACAATGCAGGGAGACACGCATACACCTGACATGCACTATGCAGGGATACACACACCTGACATGCACAATGCAAGGAGACACGCGTACACCTGACATGCACAATGCAGGGAGACACGCATACACCTGACATGCAAGACACGCATACACCTGACATGCACAATGCAAGGAGACATGCGTTCACCTGACATGCACAATGCAGGGAGACATGCACACCTGACATGCACAATGCAGGGAGACACGCGTACACCTGACATGCACAATGCAGGGAGACACGCGTACACCTGACATGCACAATGCAGGGAGACACGCGTACACCTGACATGCACAATGCAGGGAGACACGTGTACACCTGGCATGCACAATGCAGGGAGACACGCGTACACCTGGCATGCACAATGCAGGGAGACACGCGTACACCTGACATGCACAATGCAGGGAGACACGCGTACACCTGACATGCGCAATGCAGGGAGACACGCGTACACCTGACATGCGCAATGCAGGGAGACACGCGTACACCTGACATGCGCAATGCAGGGAGACACGCGTACACCTGACATGCGCAATGCAGGGAGACACGCGTACACCTGACATGCACTACGCAGGGATACACACACCTGACATGCACAATGCAAGGAGACACGCGTACACCTGACATGCACAATGCAGAGAGACACGCGTACACCTGACATGCACAATGCAGGGAGACACGCGTACACCTGACATGCACAATGCAGGGAGACACGCGTACACCTGACATGCACAATGCAGGGAGACACGCGTACACCTGACATGCACAATGCAGGGAGACGCGTACACCTGACATGCACAATGCAGGGAGACACGCGTACACCTGACATGCACAATGCAGGGAGACACGCGTACACCTGACATGCACAATGCAGGGAGACACGCGTACACCTAGCATGCACAGTGCAGGGAGACACGCGTACACCTGACATGCACAATGCAGGGAGACACGCGTACACCTGACATGCACAATGCAGGGAGACACGCGTACACCTGACATGCACAATGCAGGGAGACACGCGTACACCTGACATGCACAATGCAGGGAGACACGCGTACACCTGACATGCACAATGCAGGGAGACACGCGTACACCTGACATGCACAATGCAGGGAGACACGCGTACACCTGACATGCACAATGCAGGGAGACACGCGTACACCTGACATGCACAATGCAGGGAGACACGCGTACACCTGACATGCACAATGCAGGGAGACACGCGTACACCTGACATGCACAATGCAGGGAGACACGCGTACACCTGACATGCACAATGCAGGGAGACACGCGTACACCTGACATGCACAATGCAGGGAGACACGCGTACACCTGACATGCACAATGCAGGGAGACACGCGTACACCTGGCATGCGCAATGCAGGGAGACACGCGTACACCTGGCATGCGCAATGCAGGGAGACACGCGTACACCTGACATGCACAATGCAAGGAGACACGCGTACACCTGACATGCACAATGCAGGGAGACACGCGTACACCTGACATGCGCAATTCAGGGAGACACACCTGACCTGCACAATGCAGGGAGACGCACCTGACCTGCACAATGCAGGGAGACGCACCTGACCTGCACAATGCAGGGAGACGCACCTGACCTGCACAATGCAGGGAGACGCAACTGACCTGCACAATGCAGGGAGACGCACCTGACCTGCACAATGCAGGGAGACGCACCTGACCTGCACAATGCAAGGAGACGCACCTGACCTGCACAATGCAAGGAGACGCACCTGACCTGCACAATGCAGGGAGACGCACCTGACCTGCACAATGCAGGGAGACGCACCTGACCTGCACAATGCAGGGAGACGCACCTGACCTGCACAATGCAGGGAGACGCACCTGACCTGCACAATGCAGGGAGACGCACCTGACCTGCACAATGCAGGGAGACGCACCTGACCTGCACAATGCAGGGAGACGCACCTGACCTGCACAATGCAGGGAGACGCACCTGACCTGCACAATGCAGGGAGACGCACCTGACCTGCACAATGCAGGGAGACGCACCTGACCTGCACAATGCAGGGAGACACACCTGACCTGCACAATGCAGGGAGACACACCTGACCTGCACAATGCAGGGAGACACACCTGACCTGCACAATGCAGGGAGACACACCTGACCTGCACAATGCAGGGAGACACACCTGACCTGCACAATGCAGGGAGACACACCTGACCTGCACAATGCAGGGAGACACACCTGACCTGCACAATGCAGGGAGACACACCTGACCTGCACAATGCAGG